>NC_136274.1:87256026-87278526 GCF_964187855.1 Myxine glutinosa
GTCCCCCTACAAATAACTTGGCACTTTTGTCACCATCCCGAGCTGGTGTGGTGTTATTTTCCCTGCTGGGCTCTTTATCAACCCTCAGGTTACCATAAACTTGACCCCCGGCCAAATCATTCCCGAGAACCACAGATACACCCTCTACAGGAAACGTGGCTTGTAAACCGACGGTGACCGGTCCTGACACCAAATCGGACTCCAACTGGATGACCTGAAGGGGAGCACTAACACCGCCCCCGATCCCCTGTAAACGAACACTATCCCCCGTTGCCGTCTCCTCGGACCATGGCAAAATGCCTTCAAGCATTAAAGATTGATGGGCCCCTGTGTCTCTCAATATCCTAACCGGTCTCCGGTTAGTCGAGGCTCCATCCAGTGACACAAACCCCTCGGAAATAAATGGTTGGTAACCCTCTTGATGGCGATTTCTTACGCTAGCCATCGCATTCGGAGTTGTAATAGTCGGACTCCGCTCTGGGTTGTCCCTTTTCATGAGGTAACAACTGGACATCAAGTGTCCAGGTTTTTTGCAAAACGCGCAAGTAGGCCCGGAGGAAAAACTCGGGGTCTGCCTCGGGCCCCCCGAACTATAAGTTTGTCTTGGGCCCGCATCCCTCTGATTTCGAACCGGTGGGGTATCATAGTTGTCCCCATAATCATCTCGAGGCCGCCGCCATGTATGGTCGTTCTCCGCACCTGCTGTTCCCCACCTCCCCTGCGGAGATCTAGGCGAGGAGTTAGGTTCGTGGACCCCTATTCGGTGGGTTAAGGCATAATCATCTGCCATGGTGGCTGCGTCCCACAACTTTGGTACCTTCTTTTCCTGCAGGTACACTTTGATGTCCTCGTGGACACACTGCTGGAATTCCTCCACCAGGATCAAGTCCCGCAATGTTTCGAAGTCTTTCCCGACTCCTTTTGACTCACACCACCGATCAAACATGTTTTCTTTCACTCTGGCAAACTCCACATGGGTCTCACTCTCCCTCTTCCTGGCATTCCTGAATTTTTGCCTGTAAGCTTCCGGAACCAACTCATAGGCTTTGAGGATGTGCTTCTTCAGTACCTCATAATCTGCACATTGGTCCATTGGTAGCGCCGAATAAATTTCCTGAGCTTTCCCCACCAGCACACTTTGCACGAGTATGGTCCATGCCTCCTCCGGCCAGTTTAATTGTCGAGCCACTTTCTCAAAGTGTGGAAAAAATTTCGCGACTTCTTTTTCACTGAACGGTGGAACCAGCCTCACATGTCTGCCCACATCCCAGGTTTTCTGGTTAGGTGTCGACCCCGTCAGCAAGGGTGGTGCCTCTCCCCGTTCTCTCATTAACTCCAGCTCCTTGATTTTGATTTCTTGCTGAAGCTGCATGTCACGTTCCTTTAATTCCCTTTCCGCTTTTCTCTCCTCTGCTTCGAGGTCCCTTGCAGCTCTCCTTTCCTCTGCTTGTTCCTTTTCTCTTCTTTCCTGGAGTTCTCTTTCCACTCTCCTTTCCTCTGCTTGTTTCTCTTCTCTCCTCTCCTCTGCTTTCCTTTCTTCTTCTGCTCTTTCCTTTTCTGCTTTCCTTTCTTCTTCTGCTCTTTCCTTTTCTGCTTTCCTTTCTTCTTCTGCTCTTTCCTTTTCTGCTTTCCTTTCTTCTTCTGCTCTTTCCTTTTCTGCTTTCCTTTCTTCTTCTGCTAACCTTTCCTGGAGTTCTCGTTCCACTCTCCTTTCCTCTGCTTGCTTCTCTTCTCTTCTCTCTTCTGCTTTCCTTTCTTCTTCTTTGATCCGTTCCTGGCTCCGTAATTGCAACTCCAGTTTCCGGAGCTCCACGTCTTCTGGTTCTTCGGGTAGCCACTCCCAGGCTAACTCGTCCCATGTTCCTAATCCCACCATAGATTGTATCACCGTGGCCTGCAACTCTGCCTTCCTCAAATTAGTTCGGACCTCCAAGTTAAAATGTTTGGCCAATTTCAAGAGATCCGACTTTAGCAACGCTCGGAACTGTGCCTCACTCGGGGTTACCCCAAAGTTCTGTGCCACAAACGCCATGGTGCCTATCGTTAACACCTGTTAACCTTCACCTCAAGACTTTCCCCAATTTCTCAAAAAAAAATATTACCAATTAATAATTAATTAATAAATTTTAATTACCAAAAATATTATTATTTTATTATTTTATACACTTTTAGATCCCGGACGTAGACCCAATTGCGAAACTGCAAATCGTAATTTGGACGAGCCCCCAATTCTGTTACGTGGTCCTCCCGGTAACTACCTGGTCTTGGTGACCCCCGGACCGTGGGAGGGACCCCGCCAGAAAGATATATGGTTTATACGCTTTCGTAACGCAATCAATATGAATTCCGGTCAAGAAGAAACCCCACACCAAGGATCCGGAATAATCAATAATATATTCACTGAGCAATCAACAACCCTCAACAATGCACAATCAATATTACAACCATGTGAACTCATCTACACAAACTCTAAGATGGCCATCTTAATCTTATACATTCCTCACGTGAGCCCCACTCCTGACTCCCTCCGTGGTCAATGTCTCTCCTCTCCGCACACGGGCGGTTGAACGAGCCCCGGGCGGACGTGCTCTAAACGTGCCGTCTCGGACTGGGGCCGCGGCTGCAGCGCACCTCCTTGCCAAGCCACGGGGCAAACCCAGCGCGGCGTCCAACGTGCGCGAGGCCCCAAGTGCGACTCTTACGCGTCCTTGTAGATGGGCAAAAACCCAGCGCGGCTTCCGACGCGAGCGAGGCCCAACGTGCGGACCCGTACGCGTCTTTGTAGACGGGGCAAAACCCAGCGCGGCTTCCGACGCGAGCGAGGCCCAACGTGCGGACCCGTACGCGTCTTTGTAGACGGGGCAAACTGTCCCGGACGCTTGGTTTCGTGCACGAACTCACAGTGACTGGACGTGTCCAAAGGTATTTACCGCCCAGGTAACTCCTCTCGCCAGACGTTTCGCAACGGCGCGTTTTCCGCGCAGCGTAAGGTCGATTCCACCTTCTCGTCGTCGCGGGGCGAGGAAGAAGAAGCACCGTCCTTTACTCTCCTCGTGTCTTTTCTTCTCCCGTTTCCGGCCACTTCCGTTTCCGGCCACTGGTTCCGAAGGGCTCCTGACCCTCCCATCACAACAACCCTTAATATAATACACACGGATAAGCAACCTGAATGGTAATTTACATACATTCACCTAAATATATATATATATATATATATATATATATATATATATACATACATATATATATATATATATACACATACATATATATATATATATATATATATATATATATATATATATATATATATATATATATATATATATATATATATATATATATACATACATACATATATATATATACATACATATATATATATATATACATACATATATATATATACATACATATATATACATACATATATATATATATATATATATATATATATATATATATATATATATATATGCCACTGGACTGAACAGTTTACGTTTTGTACCCAATGACAGGTGTTATGTGCATGCGGACCTGCAGCGAAATGAAATCGGCTTATAGGTCTCCACCTCACCCCCAGGAATACCTTTGGCTACGGCTTCCCCTTCGCTCCCACCTTTTGTTCATATGTGTGTTGTACCGTCCACCAAACAGCGATGACTCCATCTACATCTCGCTGTCTGATAATATGGACCAACTTCTATCTACCCATCCCAACCCTCTCTTCCTCATATGTGGTGATTTCAATTGTAACCATGCCAGTTGGCTGGGTGTGGGTACCTCTCTCACCAGCCATGGCTCTTCAGCAAAGGACTTCTGTGACTCACTGGGACTGACACAATCTGTCAATTTCCCGACCCGGATCTCAGTCAACGGAGCATCTTCTCTTCTGGATTTGGTTATGACAAACTTCCCTGAAAATGTCTGCAGTTCTTCTTCTGCTCCAATCGGCTCATCTGATCATGTGCTTGTCAAAGTGGACATCTCTCTGACCATTCTCAGAGAGCCTCCTCAGCGTCGACGAGTCTGGCATTTCACTCAGGCCAACTGGCACGGTCTTCAAGCAGCCATCAATCAACTGGACTGGTCTCCCATCTCTACCGCCTCTGACATCAACTCGTCCTGGGAATTCTTTCAAAGTAAATTGCTCTCTCTCATGCACAGATTTATCCCATCTCGTCTTCAGTTGTCATACCCTTCCTCCCGTCCAGGGTACACGGAATCTTGTGGTGAGGCTGTTGCCCTGAAACAACTTGCTTTCGTCTCCTGGAAAGCAAATCCAACGGAAGGAAATCTCATTTCCTTTCACAAAGCCCGAAACAAGTGTGTGTCCACCCTCAGGAGAGCCAGGAAACAATATCTCACCGTTCTCAAGACTGAACTCTCTTATCTGTCTCCCTCTTCCAAATCCTGGTGACGTCTGGTCAAATCTGTTTCTGGTGTTTGTTCCCCCTCCATCCCCTCCCTCACCTCCCTCACCTCCCTCACCTCAAACGGCTGACTCCGCACGTGAAAAAGCTGAATGCCTCAACTCTGTGTTTGCCTCTAAATCTTGTGTCCCAAACCCATCCCTCTCTGTACCCACCATACCCAGTCGTACCCAGCTGCTCTTGGACTCTGTGTCCTTTCCTCCTGACAAGGTGGAAAAGTTTCTGTCAACCCTCGACTCTGATTCTGCAACTGGTCCTGACGGCATCAGCCCACGGGTCCTAAAATCATGTTCTTCCGCTCTTTCACTCCCTCTTTCTGTTCTCTTCACCCTCTCTTTTGCTCAAGGTCAACTGCCATCTGCTTGGAAATCAGCCAACATCACCGCTTTGCACAAAAAAAGTGCAAAAACAGATCCCAGCAACTACAGACCAATCAGCCTTCTCCCAATTATCAGCAAAGTCATGGAATCCATCATTACTTCAGATATGAAATCTTTCCTCTTCTCCAATGGCTTGATCTCTGATCATCAATTTGGTTTCAGACCTGGTCACTCTACTCTGGACATGCTGCTTCTGCTTTCTCAACAATGGATGGAGGTCCTCAACGCCAAACAGGAAATTAGAGCTGTCTCCCTTGACATTTCACGTGCCTTCGATATGGTCTGGCACCCAGCTCTGCTCACCAAACTCTCCTCCTTTGGTATCCATGGAAATCTCCACGCATGGCTGGCGGACTTCCTCTCTGGTCGTAGTCAACGTGTGGCCCTGAATGGGTTTCTCTCATCTCCTCTTCCTGTTCAGGCTGGAGTTCCCCAAGGTCGTGTTCTGTGCGCTGTGCTTTTTCTGGTCTTCATCAATGATCTCTCTGACTCTCTTGAAAATCCTCTCTATCTCTTTGCTGACGACTCTACTCTCTGTCGCTCCATTCCTCATCCCTCAGATCGGCAGTCTGCAGCCTCCTCACTCTCTGCAGACCTGGACAAAATCACAGACTGGGCAAACAAATGGAACATGTCTTTCAATCCTGATAAATCTTACACTCTTACGATGTCTTTCCGAAAAGACCGACTGGAAAACCCTCCCATCCACTTTCTGAATAATCCTCTCCAAGAAGTTCTGTCACTCAAGCTTTTGGGTCTCACTATTTGCCATGATCTTTCCTGGGAAAACCACATTTCAAATCTGGCCTCCAAAGCCAGTCGCCGACTGGGCATCCTCCGTCGTGCGAAGTCCTTCCTTGGCACACCTGAGCTCCTCACCACATACAAGGCTTTCATCCGCAGCTCTATGGAATACTGGTCTCCCCTCTGGGCTGGTGCTCCTGCCTCACACCTAGCCCGTCTTCACGCTGTTGAAACCAAAGCGTTCAGAATCATTGGAATCTCCCGCGATGAAGCTAACTCCAAAGGCCTTTCACTCACTTACCGCAGGCAGGTTGGTTCCGTCTTCTACCGACTCCTCTCTGGCCTTGCCCCCCCAGCCCTCTCTGGGCTCTGTCCCCCAAATATTCCTACAGGTCACACAAGATCTGCCTGCAACCCTCTTATGGTTAAACTGCCAAAATCAAGACTTTCTGCTCACCTTCACTCCTTCATTCCTCTTTTCTCCCGCCTCTGGAACAAAGTCCCTCACTCTCTTCAATCCCACTCCACCCTCCAGGTCTTTAAAACAGCTGTTCACCACCATCTCTTATCCTCCCCCATCCAAAACCTTGATCTTTTCTACCCCCGCTAATTTCGGTCCCCTTGTGTTTTATACCTCTCCGCCCCCTCCCCCCCTCCCCCTCCCACGCCTCCTGCCCCCAAGCCCTCTCCCTCCCACACTTCTCCCTGCTCTCAAATGTTGTGGTTGTGTGCTTCCCCTTCTCTCCCCATCTTGTCTTCCGCTCCCTCTTTTTGTATATTTTGTTTGTCTGGTTGATTTGTTTGTGAAATAAATGTTAGCTCTTTCACGAGCCTCGACTCGGTATACAAAAAAACCCAAAAAAAAACAAACAAAAAAATGCTATATTTCATTTTTGCCCCAATCTCTCAATGGTGAAGAATCAGTTTAAAATTTTAAAACACCTGGATCCGGATTATCATCAAAATCTAATCATTTCGTCCTTGTTGCACACCAACCTGTCCACCAAATTCCGTCCGAATCGGTCCACAATTTATGAGACGTCCTGTGCACAGACAAACAAACGGACAAAGAAACAGACTGGGGTGAAAAGATAAGCTCCGCTCACCTTCGGAGGTAATTACAGATGTTGCACAACAGTGATCACCTGACTATGTGGATAATTAAATATGTATGCTCAAAATAAGAATCACCAATCAGATTGAAGAAAAAAAATGACAGCTGCTTGTTGTATCTTAACCAGGTAGTTGGAGAGGTCATCACATACCTGGTTTCACCAGATCAAGAAGATCATCATCATCAAAATCTGCAACGAGACAAACACGACAAATGGTTCACATAACGGGCAGCCATGGGACATGAAAGGAGAGTCCATCATGGCGGACATGAAATGAGAGACCATTATTATGGATATTAAACCAGGATTCATGATTTTTAAGGTTAGGGGGGAAGGCACACATCTATGATTTTCGGTTAGGGGGCAGGTACAGGTCCATTATTTTAGGTTAAGGGGCAGGCAGAGATCCATGATTTTAGGTTCGCGGGGCAGACAGGGATCCATGATTTTAGGTTCGGGGGGCAGACAGGGATCCATGATATTAGGTTCGGGGGGCACGCAGGGATCCATGATTTTAGGTTAAAGGGGCAGGCAGGGATCCATGATTTTAGGTTTGCGGGGCAGACAGGGATCCATGATATTAGGTTCGGGAGGCAGGCAGAGATCCATGGTTTTAGGTTAAGGGGGCAGGCATGGATCTTTGATTTTAGGGTTAGGGGGTCAGGCACAGGTCCATGATTGGAGGTTCGGGGGGCAGGCAGGGATCCATGATTTGAGGCTCGGGGGCAGGCAGGGATCCATGATTTGAGGCTCGGGGGCAGGCAGGGATCCATGATTTGAGGTTCGCGGGACAGACAGGGATCCATGATTTGAGGTTTGGGGGGCAGGCATGGATCCATGATTTGAGGTTCGGGGTCAGGCAGGGATCCATGATTTTAGGTTCGGGGGGCAGGCAGGGATCCATCATTTCAGGTTTGGGGGGCAGGCAGGGATCCATGATTTTAGTTTTGGGGGGCAGGCAGGGAGCCATGATTTGAGGTTCGGGGGGCAGGCATGAATCCATGATTTTAGGTTCGGGAGGCAGGCATGAATCCATGATTTGAGGTTCGGGGGCAGGCAGGGATCCATGATTTTAGGTTCGGGGGGCAGACAGGGATCCATGATTTTAGGTTCGGGGGGCAGGCAGGGATCCATGATTTGAGGATCGGGGGGCAGGCAGGGATCCATGATTTTAGGTTCGGGGGCAGGCAGGGATCCATGATTTTAGGTTCAAGGGCAGGCAGGGATCCATGATTTTAGGTTCGGGGGCAGGCAGGGATCCATGATTTTAGGTTCGGGGGGCAGGCAGGGATCCATGATTTGAGGATCGGGGGCAGGCAGGGGTCCATGATTTTAGGTTTGGGGGGCAGGCAGGGATCCATGATTTTAGGTTCGGGGGCAGGCAGGGATCCATGATTTTAGGTTCGGGGGCAGGCAGGGATCCATTATTTTAGGTTCGGGGGACAGGCAGGGATCCATGGTTTCAGATTCGGGGGGCAGGCAGGTATCCATGATTTTAGGTTTGGGGGACAGGCAGGGATCCATGGTTTCAGATTCGGGGGACAGGCAGGGATCCATGGTTTCAGATTCGGGGGGGCAGGCAGGGATCCATGATTTTAGGTTTGTGAGGCAGGCAGGGATCCATGATTTGAGGTGAGGGGGGCAGGCAGGGATCCACGATTTTAGGTTCGGGGGGCAGGCAGGGATCCATGATTTTAGGTTCGGGGGGCAGGCAGGGATCCATGATTTTAGGTTCGGGGGGCAGGCAGGGATCCATGATTTTAGGTTGGGGGGCAGGCAGGGATCCATGATTTTAGTTTTGGGGGGCAGGCAGGGAGCCATGATTTGAGGTTCGGGGGGCAGGCATGAATCCATGATTTTAGGTTCGGGGGGCAGGCAGGGATCCATGATTTGAGGATCGGGGGGCAGGCAGGGATCCATGATTTTAGGTTCGGGGGCAGGCAGGGATCCATGATTTTAGGTTCAGGGGCAGGCAGGGATCCATGATTTTAGGTTCGGGGGCAGGCAGGGATCCATGATTTGAGGATCGGGGGCAGGCAGGGATCCATGATTTGAGGCTCGGGGGCAGGCAGGGATCCATGATTTTAGGTTCAGGGGCAGGCAGGGATCCATGATTTGAGGATCGGGGGCAGGCAGGGGTCCATGATTTTAGGTTTGGGGGGCAGGCAGGGATCCATGATTTTAGGTTCGGGGGCAGGCAGGGATCCATGATTTTAGGTTCGGGGGCAGGCAGGGATCCATGATTTTAGGTTCGGGGGACAGGCAGGGATCCATGGTTTCAGATTCGGGGGGCAGGCAGGTATCCATGATTTTAGGTTTGGGGGACAGGCAGGGATCCATGGCTTCAGATTCGGGGGACAGGCAGGGATCCATGGTTTCAGATTCGGGGGGGCAGGCAGGGATCCATGATTTTAGGTTTGTGAGGCAGGCAGGGATCCATGATTTGAGGTGAGGGGGGCAGGCAGGGATCCATGATTTTAGGTTCGGGGGGCAGACTGATTCATGATTTTAGGGTCGGGAGGCAGACAGGGATCCATGATTTTAGGTTCGGGGGGCAGGCAGGGATCCATGATTTTAGGTTCGGGGGGCAGGCAGGGATCCATGATTTTAGGTTCGGGGGGCAGGCAGGGATCCATGATTTTATGTTGGGGGGCAGGCAGGGATCCATGATTTTAGGTTGGGGGTTGCCCAAAAATTTGCATTGTACTGAAAAATCTAATTTTCTGAGCAGTGAGGGGAACATTTTTTGTGGGCGTTCTTTTTGTCATAAATTCTAAACACCATTCGAAATCCAGCATAGAAAAGAACGCTCCAATACACTTGAAAATAATTTCTCTAATTAAAAAAGTTTTATTAAAATACGTTTCTTTTAATTATTGCCTTGTCAGAAATTCCAATTGAATGAAAAGCAAACATTGCATATAATGAAACAAATCAATGTCTCTGAGTTTTGAACAAAGTTTGACATGGAATTGACCCCTTCGATCAGAATTGCGGTTTTGCCATCAGGTGAACATTTACCTTCATAGTCTCGACGATCTGGATCATTCAGAACAAATTGCTTTCTTTTCCAACACACATGACGTCTCTTGCATAACCTGGAGGATTTCCCAGGTCAAAATAATGTTCTTGAGTCTTGAAAACACCGAATTCAAACAGAATGATAGGGACTCCGGATATCTGATATTTGGGATACCATATTGCACTTCTTGGTTAAGGAATGGTTCGGAGCAAACAATCATCTCTGATGACAAATGATTCATAAAGCATCCATCAACGGAATGGCACAAATCAGCTCCATGTGAAACGCTGCGTTGTGGTCTCAGGAATATCGGGTGATCCCACATTCCAAGACCACATCTTCGGTTATGTACACGTTGATACCGATAAAAACAACGATCCCTTTACAAGGGAAGGGCTTTAGGGAGGATCTGCCCCCGATACGTTTATTCCATCACAATTTCACACAATTCCTCGGTGCCGGTATTCACGTACCTGCTCCTTGTGCATCAGCTTGCACTGCAACAAGAACAAACATTATCAGAGACAACTTCGTCTAAAAAGGTCTTCAGTTTCATTTATCAAGGCTTGTTGTGGTGTTTCTTAAGAAACGTGCAAATGAAACAACAGTTTTATTACACCAACTCTTTCTAAACAAGCGTTACGCCTAGGTCCCCCGTCGGTGAAGTGATGTGAGTTGACAAAGTGGAAGACGCAAGGCGGCCATCTTGGATTTTGACGTGGCGACCCAATTTTCAAGAGCGATCTTCCTTATGCCGAGATACACCCACACACCAGATTAGAAGTGAGTAGTTCGTTTATTTTTCAAGATATTTCGCTCACAACGTTCAGACATATATATGGTGGCGGCCATCTTGGATTTTCACGTGGCGACCCAATTTTCAATAGCGTTCTTCCTTATGCCTGGATACACCCACACACCAGATTAAAAGTTAGTGGTTCATTTATTTTTCAAGATATTCCGCTCACAAGGTTCAGACATACATGGCGGCGGCCATCTTGGATTTTGACGTGGCGACCCAATTTTCAATAGCGTTCTTCCTTATGCCGAGATACACCCACACACCAGATTAGAATTCGGTCCTTCGCTTATGCACGCACGTCCGCACGCACGGACGGACGCGCACACGGACGGAAGGGTAATATAAAACCATAGTCCCCCTTTCGCTCCGCGGTGCGACGGGGGACAACAAAACCAGTTTCATGTATTAAAATCCAAAATACTTCTGAGATTGAAAAAGTTACAGGGGTTGTTAAAACCTGGAGACCTCTTTTTCAACACAATATCCAATTGCGCTCAAAACATGGACCTTCGACTTCAGTCTTTTCCAACATCTTAATACGGCTTCAAAAAGGGTCTTCTACAGAAACGAAGAGCGTAAAGGGAGGGCAGCAAATGAAAAATAAATCAAATCAAAGAAAAGGAAGAAAAATTAAGGAATGAGGGTGGGTGAGGAAGACGAAGATCGGGTGCGGACGACGACGGAGCGTGGGTAACGGAGGACGGAGGGTGGGTGCAGACGACGGAGAGTGGGTGCGGACGATGGAGAGCGGGTCCGGACGCCTGAGAGCGGGTGCGGACGACCACCGAGGGCGGATAACGGAGGACGGAGGGTGGGTGCGGACGACGGAGAGTGGGTGCGGACGACGGAGGGCCGGTCCGGACGACGGAGGGCCGGTCCGGACGACGGAGGATGGGTGCAGAAGACGAAGAGCGGGTGCGGACGACGGAGAGCAGATGCGGACGACGGAGAGCGGGTGCGGACGACGGAGAGCGGGTGCGGACGACGGAGAGCGGGTCCGGACGACTGAGAGCGGGTCCAGACGACTGAGAGCGGGTCCGGACGACTGAGAGCGGGTCCGGACGACTGAGAGCGGGTCCGGACGACTGAGAGCGGGTGCGGACGACGGAGAGCGGGTGCGGACGACGGAGAGCGGGTGCGGACGACGGAGAGCGGGTGCGGACGACAACGGAGGGCGGATAACGAAGGATGGTGGAGAGTGGGTGTGGACGACGGAGGATGGGTGCGGACGACGGAGGATGGGTGCAGAAGACGGAGAGCAGATGCGGACGACGGAGAGCGGGTGCGGACGATGACCGAGGGTGGGTAACGGAGGAAGAAGGGCAGGTGCGGACGACGGAGGATGGGTGTGGAGTACTAAGAGCGGGTGCGGACGACGACAGAGGGCGGGTAACAGAGCACGGAGGGCGGGTGCGGACGACGGAAAGTGGGTCCGGACGGCGGAGAGCCAGTCCGGATGGCGGAGAGCCGGTCCGGAAGACGGAGGGCCGGTCCGGACGACGGAGGGCCGGTCCGGATGACGGAGGGCCGGTCCGGACGACGGAGGGCCGGTCCGGACGACGGAGGGCCGGTCCGGACGACGGAGGGCCGGTCCGGACGACGGAGAGCGGGTGCGGACGACGGAGAGAGGGTGCGGACGACGGATAGAGGGTGCGGACGACGGAGAGAGGGTGCGGACGACGGAGAGCGGGTGCGGATGACGGAGAGCGGGTGCGGATGACGGAGAGCGGGTGCGGATGACGGAGAGCGGGTGCGGACGACGGAGAGGGGTGCGGACGACAGAGAGGGGTGCGGACGACGGAGAGCGGGTGCGGACGACGGAGAGCGGGTGCGGACGACGGAGAGCGGGTGCGGAGTACGAAGAGCGGGTGCGGAGTACGAAGAGCGGGTGCGGAGTACGAAGAGCGGGTGCGGAGTACGAAGAGCGGGTGCGGACGACAACCAAAGGCGGGTAACAGAGGACGGAGGGCGGGTGCGGACGGCGGAGAGTGGGTGCGGACGACGGAGAGCAGGTGCAGAGGACGAAGAGCGGGCGCGGAGGACGAAGAGCGGGCGCGGACGACGACCGAGGGCGGGTAACGGAGGACGGGTGTGGACGACAAGGTTGGAGGTAATGAGGGTTGCAGCTCATAAGTCGTTTTTGGGATTGGACTGGAGGTTAATGGGACTGGAGGTTAATGGGACTGGAGGAGGGATGCAATTCCACACGTTTGGACACCTATTCAAATCCGGTTACCACATTACACATACAAGGACATCAGCATGGAAAGGAGGTACACACTTTATATTGTTTACCTTCCATGTATAATCACATGACCACATCTCAGGGGGAGGGGCTTGTCCAATTGTACATACTCCACCTTACATATACAAGGACATTACCATCTGTCAGTGGGAATGATTGTTCACACTCTCTCTTACATGTATGATATGAACATGTACCAGTGGGAATGCTTTTACACACTCTCCCTTGCATGTATGATATTAACATGTACTAGCAACGGTACCCGCCCTATGGGCGGGGCTTCAATTGGGAGGCCCAAATGAAAAGGCTAAATTTCAGAAATTGAAGGCTTTTTTTCTTTTAAACGATTTATATAAACATCCGTTAAATCTCGATCGGTGCAGCCGTTTGTGCGGCACCCGGGAAAATAACGTCATGCGGAGCAAGTATCAGCAGGATGTGGCAGTGTGGGAGTCCACGTTTCTGATCCTCCTTCACACCGAAGTAGACCACCACTTCTCCAAGCATTCCGCTCTTCAGATCCGCCATGAGAGATTTAGCTTGATACTGCTGACGCATGCAGTTAGTCCTCCCGATGTCGTATGTACTCCCGATACGTGTTTCCTTCATTGTAAAAACTTCCAAATCAACAGTTAAAAGGATTTTGAGCCGATAGCTGTTACGGCCTTGGCCAGATCGATGGAGACAGCGATCTGTTAGCGTATACACCACCCAAATAGCTATGTGGAATTCTCTCATGCAGAGATTAAACTCACGTCATTTGAACTTTGGCCGAGGCCATTATTTACTTTTAATGATGTTTATATACGAATCGAAAAGAAGATAATTGGTTTTGGGTCGGCCATTCCGCATATCTCGTGGGATTGTGAGTTGGAGAGATGGCTGTGATGGCGAGGAGGGGGTTATAATTCTCTCAAGCAGGGATTCAACCCATGTCCTTATAAAAGGTCTTTGCCCGAGGTCACTGAGTCCGATTGGTGCAGCCGTGCAGCGATCGGTGCAGCCGTTTGTGCGGCACCCGGGAAAACAACATCGTCACAATGAAAACATCGTCACAATGAACGTTATGCGAACGCGAATGTTATTCGGGAGTCCAAACCTGAGAATGCTGGAGACCAAAGCTGAAATTGGAAAAACGAAATAGCCTATTTTACTCCTGGAGATCCCAGGATTACCCACACAAAATATCGTTGCGATCGGTTCAGCAATTTTTACGGTACCTTCGAACGGACAGACAGACAGATGGACGGACGGACATTTGGTGAATTATAGTAAGATTCATATTAGTAAGATATACTTCTAAAAATACTGTTTAGATTTTGATGATTTGCGTGTGATATTTAACGGATGGTTATATAAATCGCACCGCCAAATTGAAATCCCGCCCTTAGGGCGGGTACCGTCATATATAATGGCGATACAACATAACTTGGGAGATCTCGCGAGATCTTGGAGATGGTGGCAGGGGTTTTCGACGGTCCACACGGTCTCCACGTTTTTCAAAGTTAAGTCTGTTCACAATTGTATTTTGTCGAAACTGTATTTATCGTTCAGTGTGTGAACTTATAGTGTCCCCCTTAGAAGTTTCTCGGTGTTTATCTTTCATAAATTAATCGCTTGTTTGCCGTGTCGCGAGCAAGGCCTTGCAGCCTCAGGCTTCCCCCATCGAAGGTTGTTCCTTCCTTCGCTGTTTTGCTAGCTTTTTTGATTTCCCCTTCTCCACCAATCTTCACCAAACATCTACTATTTGTCTTACGTTGTAACCCCCACCCCCCCCAAAAACAAACAAAAAAAAACTTTTATTTCCCTTTCTCCTCGTGTGCTTTTGCCTCTGCCCACGTGCGCTGTCTCGCCCCGCCCCCATTTTCCCCTTGCCTTCCACCTTTTGCCCTGTTCAAGTGACTCGTGGTCGTCGCTCTAGGCTTCCTCTCCCCATTGGTATTTTTGTGAATATAAGATTGTTCTTCACAGTTCTGTTTAAATATGTTTCAACTATCCCCTCCAGTGTTTTATTCAGTGGTTTATTACAACGCTGTTTTTCTTCTTATTTAAAAGGCTCCTTTCAATTTCCTCTTCAACTCATTCCATTTCAAAAAAATATTCAATCTCTTATGATTCCAAATCACTCCATGCTCTAAATTCTCATTTATTCCATCCCTCCTCCATCGTTCTTAAACGAATCGCTAACTTGAAAATCACAACAAACCCAATTTGTTATATATGTTCATCTTTCATTAATCATCCACTTTCTAAACTCCCCCCTTGCCCCTCCCCTTCAAATCTCCCCCCCAACCATCCCTCCTAAATTCTCCCTCCACCCACCTCCTTCTCAAAGCTGCCTCCTCCCCACTTCGTCTCCCTTCTATGTCATACCTCCTCCTCCCCCAACCTTCTACTTTCCTCTGCCCCCCCTCAAACAAACTCTCACTGTGCCTCATTCCATCACCATCAAACCTTTCGTCCTCCTCATCCTTCCCTTTCTTGTAACTCTTCTGTAATCTCGGACACACTATCAACTGCTCTTCCTACATCCCCCTCTCACCCTTCATCTGACCCTACCCCTCCCTTCCCCTGTCCTGCACCCGATGCTCCCCCTCTCTCCTCACTAACGGTATGGACCTCAAACATCCGGGGCCTTCGCTCAAACCTGATTGATCTCTCCATTCAGGTTGGTTCTGAAAATCCAGACTTAATCTGCTTAACAGAAACTTTCCTCCTTCAAGATGTCTCTGATTCCTTAATATCTCTTCCTGGTTACTCCCTCCTCCGGTACGATAGACCTGAGCCTCGGCCTGGTGGTGGGGTGGCTATCTTTATCAAAAACTCTCTTCCTCACTCTCCCTGCACTGCCCTCTCTCCACCCCACCCACAGGAGTACCTCTGGCTACGGCTTCCTCTCCGCTCCCACCTTTTGTTCATATGTGTTCTGTACCGTCCTCCAAACAGTGATGACTCCATTTACATTTCTCTGTCGGACAACATGGACCAACTTCTATCAACTCATCCAAACTCTCTCTTCCTCATATGTGGCGATTTCAACTGCCATCATGCCAGCTGGCTGGGTGTGGGTTCATCTCTCACCAGCCATGGCACCTCAGCAAAGGACTTTTGCGACTCGTTGGGACTGACACAATCTGTCAATTTCCCGACCCGGATCCCAGTCAATGGAGTATCTTCTCTTCTGGACTTGGTTATGACTAAGTTCCCTGCAAATGTATGCTGCTCTTCTTCTGCTCCAATCGGTTCTTCTGATCATGTGCTTGTTAAAGTGGATATCTCACTGGCCATTCTCAGAGAGCCTCCTCAGCGCCGACGAGTCTGGCATTTCACTCAGGCCGACTGGCACGGTCTGCAAGCAGCCATCAATCAACTGGACTGGTCTCCCATCTCTAATGCCTCTGACATCAATTCTTCCTGGGAAATCTTCCAAAGCAAACTGCTCTCTCTCATGCACAGATTTATCCCATCTCGTCTTCAGTTGTCTTACCCTTCCTCCCATCCATGGTACACTGAATCTTGTGGTGAGGCAGTTGCCCTGAAACAACTTGCCTTTGCGTCTTGGAAGGCAAATCCAACTGAAGGCAATCTCAGTTCCTTCCACCAAGCTCGAAACAAGTGTGTTTCTACCCTCAGGGGTGCCAGGAAGCACTATCTCTCCACACTCAAGATTGAACTCTCAAACCTGTCTCCTTCCTCCAAATCCTGGTGGCGTCTGGTCAAATCCGTTTCTGGTGTTTGTTCCCCCTCCATCCCCTCCCTTACCTCAAATGGCTACACAGTTGACACCGCACGTGACAAAGCCGAATGCCTCAACTCTGTGTTTGCCTCAAAATCTTGTGTCCCAAACCCATCTCTCTCTGTTCCCACCTTTCCTAGTCGAACCCAACTGCTCCTGGACTCTGTGTCCTTCTCTCCTGACAAGGTGGAGAAGTTTTTATCAAACCTCGACTCTGATTCTGCAACTGGACCAGATGGCATCAGCCCTCGGGTCCTAAAATCCTGCTCTGCCGCTCTATCTCACCCTCTCTCTGTTCTTTTGACCCTCTCTTTTGCTCAAGGTCATCTGCCAGCATCTTGGAAATCAGCAAACATTACCGCTTTACACAACAAAGGTGCAAAAACAGATCCTTGCAACTACAGACCAATCAGCCTGCTCCCAATTATCAGCAAAGTCATGGAATCCATCATTGCTTCGGATATCAAATCCTTCCTCTTCTCCAGTGGCTTGATCTCTGATCATCAATTTGGATTCAGACCAGGTCATTCTACTCTGGACATGTTGCTTGTGCTGTCTCAACAATGGATGGAGGTCCTCAATGCCAAACAGGAAATCAGAGATGTCTCACTTGACATATCACGTGCCTTCGATACGGTCTGGCACCCAGCTCTGCTCACCAAACTCACCTCCTATGGTATTCAGGGAAATCTCCACTCATGGCTTGTGGATTTCCTCTCTGGTCGTAGGCAACGTGTGGCCCTGAAGGGATTTCTCTCATCTTCCCTTCCTGTTCTGGCTGGAGTTCCCCAAGGTAGTGTTCTGGGCCCTGTGCTATTTCTGGTCTTCATCAATGATCTCTCCGACTCTCTGGAAAATCCTCTCTATCTCTTTGCTGATGACTCCACTATCTGCCGCTCCATTCCTCATCCCTCAGATCGGCAGTCTGCAGCCTCCTCACTCTCTGCAGACCTGGACAAAATCACAGACTGGTCAAACAAGTGGAACATGTCTTTCAATCCTGACAAATCTCACACTCTTACAATGTCTCTCCGAAAGGACCGACTGGACAACCCTCCCATCTACTTTCTCAACAATCCTCTCCAAGAAGTTCTGTCGCTCAAGCTTTTGGGTCTCACTATCTGCCATGATCTTTCTTGGGAAAACCACATTTCCAAGCTGGCCTCCAAAGCCAGTCGCCGACTGGGCATCCTCCGTCGTGCGAAGTCCTTCCTTGGCACACCTGAGCTCCTCACCACATACAAGACTTTCATCCGCAGCTCAATGGAATACTGTTCCCCCCTCTGGGCTGGTGCTCCTGCCTCACACCTTGCTCGGCTTCACGCTGTTGAGGCCAAAGCTTTCAGAATCATTGGAATCTCCTGCGATGTAGTCAACTCCGAGGGCCTTTCCCTCACTCACCGCAGGCAGGTTGGTGGTCTTTCTGTCTTCTACCGACTCCTCTCCGGCCTTGCTCCCCCAGCTCTCTCTGTGCTCTGTCCCCCCAATATTCCTTCAGGTCGCACAAGATCTGCCTGCAACCCTCTTATGGTTAAACTGCCAAAGTCTAGGCTCTCTGCTCACCTTCACTCTTTCATTCCCCTTTTCTCCCGCCTCTGGAACAAACTCCCCCACTCCCTTCAATCCCACTCCTCCCTCCAGGTCTTTAAAACAGCTGTTCACCACCATCTCTTATCTTCCCCCCATCGAAAACCTTGATCTTTTCTACCCCCGGTAATTCACCCCAGAGTCCTTGCAGTGTTCATATGTTTTATTCCTCTCCCACCTCCCCCCAAATCCTCCTGATGTCCCTGCTCTCAAATGTTGTGTTGTGTCCTTCCCCCTCTCTCCCCATCTTGTCTGCCGCTCCCCTTGTTTTTTGTGTTTTGTGTGTCGGTTTGTCGTTTTGTGTGATTAATGTTAGCTCTTTCACGAGCCTCGATCTTGTATACAAAAAAAAACAACAAAAAACAACCAAAAAAAAAACTTCGCATCGCAGTGACGATGAGCACCAATATGGATGGTGGCTGTAAGACCCTGCTATGTATCATTAGGGTTGGTGGCTGCGAGAATCCAAGGGAATGATTCCTTGTGAGATACCCGTGCTATGCATGGGTGGGAGGCCAGAAGCAAACAGACAATGCAGATACGGCGAATGCCAAAGCATGAAACCCAAAAATTCCACATTCCTGTAGCACCTTCAGTCGCACGTCAGACATGGACAGCAAGTTCGTGAATGACTTCCATGAAAAACGTACCCGTTCGCAAACAAACGGGTACGTTCACGCATAGAAACATCGATCCTGGGTCCGTGGCGAATCTGCATATTATGGCGATCCGCGAAGTTCACGCCCAGAATGTAGAAACCATCACGGCATGTCGTCATTCACTTGAACTCAATGTCTCTTTTTTCATTCCAAACAACATATCTCCAATCACATATTAATCACAAAATAAACTTTTAACAACATTGATAATGTTTCCTTCATTGTAAAAACTACCAAATCAACAGTTAAAATGATATTGAGCCGATAGCTGTTACGGCCATGGTAAGATCGATGGAGACAGCGATCTGTTAGCCCAAATAGCTTTGTGGAATTCTCTCATGTAGAGATTCAACCCGTGTCCTTATAAACGATCCGTGGATATCCGTGTCCTTATAAACTACCCGTGGCCTATATAAACTGACCTACGTTTGAACTTTCGCCGAGGTCATTATTTACTTTTAATGATGCTTATATACGAATAGAAAAGAAGATAATTGGTTTTGGGTCGTCCTTTCCGCATATCTGGTGGAGTTGTGAGTTGGAGAGATGGCCATGATGGCGGGGAGGGGGTTGGAATTCTCTCAAGCAGGGATTCAACCCGTGTCCTTATAAAAGGTCTTTGTCCGAGGTCACCGAGTCCGATCGGTGCAGCCGTTTGTGCGGCACCCGGGAAAACAACATCGTCACAATGAACGTTATGCGAACGCGAATGTTATGCGGGAGTCCAAACATGAGAATGCTGGAGACCAAAGCTGAAATTGGGAGAATTAAATAGCCTATTTTACTCCTCGAGATCCCAGGATTACCCACCCAAAATATCGTTGCGATCGGTTCAGCAGTTTTTACGGTACCTTCGAACGCACAGACAGACAGATGGACGGACATTTGGTGAATTATAGTAAGATGAGTGGGAATGCTTGTACACACTCTTCTTTAGAGGTATGAAATAACATGCACCAGTGGGAATGCTTTTACATACATGATATTGTTACGTTTGTAGGGGGGTAGGCAATGATTACCTTAGGGCTTAGAGCCAGGTAGAGTATTAGGATTAGTGTGCTCCGACTGTCGTTAGGCGAAGAAGAAACCCAATGTAATAAGTAGGAAATTTGTGTAGACTGGATGTCGTGGAAGAGCTTGCATCTTCATCCCCATGAGAGGGGTGGGGTTTGTTAATTAGCAAGGGATTATGGGTAAACTAATCCCCTGTATGTAATTGCCTCTAATTTTTTCCTGTGTTCCTCATGACACCGCACCACACCCACCTAAAAAGAAAACGGCCATTAACCACACCAATTAAAAACCAAACCGGAAACCAAGCATCAAGCACTACCGCTGATTACACTGACTTGGTGAGCAGATAGGCACAGGCAGGGCCATGAGCCACACCCCGAATAGCAGTGATTGGTCCGGAAATTGATTGGCAAAAAGACTGCTGAGATGGGACTCACTGATAGGAGCAGAGATAGAGACGTCGTGAGATGATGTCAGAGCCTCAAGTACAAAATAATTGGAACGGCAGACATTTTCTCTTCTCGTTCTGGATCCCATAGCGAACGGTCGCATTTTGTCTTCTTGCGCAAGGGAGATTGATCACGAACGGTCGTGTTCCGACATCTTGATAGTGATCGTGAGGAGTAGTAACTGCGGACCAAGAACTGTGGTTGTAGTGAAATTATACTGAAGGTGAACCCAGGAGTGCTCACTTATCCCACTAAAGGGGCGTCTGTAAGACCCGGGACAACCGCGGTGCAAGGCCACTCCAGCGACACTTACTGTGACATATAGTCCTGTAGTTTGAATGGTATGTACGCCCCTATATGCTGCACTTGTTTTGCTTTGCCTATTGATATCGGACATTGCCCATATAATACTCCGATTCTGATGTCTATTGCATGAATGTATTTCACAGGATGTTACCACAGATCTAAATGATATTAAACCTACCCAAGGGACAAGTCGTGTCTGTGGTTGATTTTCACGACAGTGGTTTCCCACGCAACAATGACGAGTGGACGGGCGCCCCCTGCTCGCTGTGCTCTCGGCGAAGCCAGGAGTGAGTGGACACTTCGCGAGGCCTAGTTCGTGCCAACGCACGCATTTTCCTGCCAAGGCCTCAGACGATCTTTGACGATTCCTGACGAAATACACCAGCCGATTTGAGCCAAGTGCCACAAACTACACGTATTTATTTTCCAGTTTTTTTTATCCCTTGTGTTGTAATCAAGTGTCTGGGAGCGCTCCGATTCGGAATTATAGTTTTATTTGGCCGTGTTTTATTTTGTGACCGGCATAGTCTTTAATAAATCCGGTAATTTTGTACATTTGAAATTCCGTGTCGTGCGAGTCGATTTATTGCAGGGTCGAGGACGTCAGTTGAGCCGTCCAGGTAAGTTCGTCATCCCCCTTTCCCTCGCGTGTAACGAAGGTGCGTTATTGAATTGAACGTCTCGGAGTGTCAAGCTCGCTTGGTCATCTGTGTCACCCTGCAGTGTTCACCAGAGGATAGTCACACGACAATCTTAACATTTATCAGTGGGAATGCTTGTACACACTCCTTTACATATATTATATTAACATGTATAGGTGGGAATGCTTGGAAACACTCTCCCTTACATATATGATATTAACATGCATCAGTGAGAATTCTTGAACATACTCCTTTACATGTATGATATTAACATGCATCAGTGAGAATGCTTGTCCACACTCCTTTACATATATGATATGAACATGCATCAGTGAGAATGCTTGTACATACTCCTTTACATATATGATATTAACATGTATCAGTGGGAATGCTTGTACATACTCTCCTTTACATGTATGATATTGTTCTCTGGCGGGTAGTGATATGTAGAGCAGAATAGAGCTGAATGGGTAACATGCTTCGAGGTGTCGCGGTAAGGAAAACTACCCTGTAATAAGTTAATGTGTAGGCGTTTTGTCGGTTAAGATGTATAATTGTGAATCTACCAGGAGGTTCATGTGTTAAGTAGAGTAGGGATTAAAGAGTAGCGTCCCTGTGTGTCCTCACCTGGTTAGCCAAACCTCTGTCCCTTTTGGCACCGCACACTACATAGACATTCCGACGGATCCCTTAGTACAACACTAAATAACGCCCTCCCCCCTGACATGACCTAGGAATAAATCAGGCCAGGACACCGCCACATGGCCGCCACCATTTACACCTCCGAGAGGCCTATCCACCTCGAATAGCACGTGCTATAACACCACGGGAGTGGGGGTGGCGTGGTGGGCGTGCGCCCTGGCGGGCCGGAGAGTCGGTGGAAGACACTGATTTGTTGGCAGCGCGCCAGGGCTGACGTCACCGGCCGAGGCTATAAAGAAGAGCGTGTGGAACTGAGTGCGCAGGTCAGATCCGTGGTCGTTCGCAGTTGGATTCCTGGTAGCGCAGTTCAGAGATCCTGAGCGAGAGAAAGCCCGAGTTGAGTTGCCGAATGCCAGTGCGCAGTTGATACGAGGAGAGTTGATCCCGAGCAGTTGGATTCCTGGTAGCGTGGTTCAGGCATCCTGAGCGAGAGAGAGCCTGAGTTGAGTTGAGCAGCACGGTGCAGTTCAGAGCCCGAGTTGAGTTGAGCAGAGATCGCAGATCCTGAGCAAGTTGAGAGGCAGTTCGTGGATCCTGAGATCGGAGATCCTGAGCGGGAGGATCAGAGATCCTGAGCGAGCGCCGAACGCCATTTTGCGGGAGCGGTTCGGGGATCCTGAGCGAGGACGAGGACTGTGGTTCGAGTCGACCTCGTGTGGAGCCGC
>NC_136274.1:87283526-87389601 GCF_964187855.1 Myxine glutinosa
TTGTCATGTCCAAATATCACCTTCCAAGCTCAAAAGGTGCCTGAGATATTAGCCAGATGAGAAAAAGAAAATAAATAAATGATTAATAATGAAAATAAATAAATAACAATCATAAAAAATTAAATAATTAATAAATTGGCTAATAGAATACATAAACCACCACCATTTTATCCGAATGTGAAACTAATTTTTTTAATTAATTAAGTCATGAATCGAATAATTAAATAATTCATCGATTAATTGATCAATCAATAAATCAAAATACCCTTTACAGCCAAAATCACTTGGTCACTGTCGTGTTCAAATATCAGCTCCCGAGCTCAAAAGGTGCCTGAGATATTGCCCAGTTGAGAAAGGAAATAAATTCGTACTGAATGAATCGATAGGAATTAAATAACTAATCAATTTTTTTTTTTTTTTTTTTTTTTTTTGTATACAAGATCGAGGCTCGTGAAAGAGCGAACATTAATCACACAGAAAGACAAACCGACACATAAAACAAATAACATCGGGAGCGGTAGACAAGATGGGGAGAGAGGGTAAGGACACAAACACAACATTTGAGAGCAGGGACCGAGAGACATGGAGACATCGAGAGAACTGTGGGAGGGAGAGGGCTCTGGGGGGGAGGCATGGCAGGGGGGGGGGGGTAGAAGGGGGGGGGGGTGGGAGAGGTATAAAACATATGGACACTGCCAGGACTTCCAGGAAAGAAGTTGGAATTTCAAACAAGGTGGATCTGGGGTGAATTAGTGGGGGTAGAAAAGATCAAGGTTTTGGATGGGGGAAGATAAGAGATGGTGGTGAACAGCTGTTTTAAAGACCTGGAGGGAGGAGTGGGATTGAAGGGAGTGAGGGAGTTTGTTCCAGAGGCGGGAGAAAAGAGGAATGAAAGAGTGAAGGTGAGCAGAGAGCCGAGATTTCGGCAGTTTAACCATCAGAGGGTGGCTGGCAGATCTTGTGCGACCTGGAGGAATATTTGGGGGACAGAGCACAGAGAGAGCTGGGGGAGCAAGGCCGGAGAGGAGTCGGTAGAAGACAGAAAGACCACCTACCTGCCTGCGGTGAGTGAGTGAAAGGCCCTCGGAGGTAGCTTCATCGCGGGAGATTCCAATGATTCTGAAAGCTTTGGATTCAACAGCGTGAAGCCGAGCCAGGTGTGAGGCAGGAGCACCAGCCCATAGGGGAGAACAGTATTCCAATTAATCAAAAAAAAAACAAAAAAAAGTTTTTGTCAAAGCACTTGCTCACTATTGTGCCGAAATTTCAGCTTCCTAGCTCAAAGGATGGCTCAGATATCGCCCGGACAAACAAACAAGAAACAAACAAGTACAGATGCATTCAAAGTACACCGCCCCCATGGCAAATAAATAAATATCCTCGTGCCGCAATACCGCCATGCAGCGCATAGAGACTGGATTTGGAGGGCGAGGTGTACAATAAATTGATTGATTAATTGCACGCCGCGCGCCCTCACCACAGGTCGTTTCGGAGGGATAAGCATTCAGACCATTTCGGTGTTTTGGGTCTTCAGGGCCATTTGGGTCTTCAGGGTCTTTTGAATCCTCTGGGCCTTTAAGGGTATTTTGGGTCTTTGGGGTGTTTTGGATCTTTGGGGTCTTTTGTGTCTTCAGGGCTTTTTGGTCTTAAGGGCCTTTTGTTTCCTCTGAGTCTTTGGGGTATTTTGGTTCTTTGGGGGTATTTAAGGGTATTTTGGGTCTTCAGGGTGTTTTGGGTCTTCAGGGTATTTTGGATCACCTGTGCCTTTAAGGGTATTTTGGGTCTTTATGGTATTTGGGGTATTTAGGGTATTTGGGGTCTTCAAAGTGTTTTGGGTATTCAGGGTCTTTTGGGTCATCAGGGCATTTTGGGTCTTAATGGTCTTTTGGGTCTTCGGGGTGTTTTGGGTCTTTGGTGTATTCAGGGTATTTGGGGTATCCCGGGTCTTTGTGGTCTTCCGGGACTTTTTGTGTTTTCGGGGTGTTTTGGGTCTCCGGGGTGTTTTGGGTCTCCGGGGTGTTTTGGATCTCCGGGGTGTTTTGGGTCTCCGGGGTGTTTTGGGTCTTCGGGGTGTTTTGGGTCTTCGGTGTCTTTTGGGTATTTTGGGTTATCGGGGCCATTTGGGTCTTCAGGGTCTTTTGGAGCCTCAGGGTCTTCTTTTTTTTTGTATACAGGATCGAGGCTCGTGAAAGAGCGAACATTTATCACACAAAAAATCAAGCATACACATAAAATATATAATAAGGGGAGCGGCAGACAAGATGGGGAGAGAAGGGGAAGCACACAAACACAACATTTGGGAGCAGGGACATGGGGAGATTTGTGGGATGGAGAGGGCTTGGGGGGAGGAGGCGTGGGAAGTGGGGTGGGGGGGGGGGGGGGGGGTGGGAGAAGTATAAAACACAAGGACACTGCAAGGACTTCCAGGAAAGAAGTTGGTATTTCAAAGTGGATCTGGGGTGAAATTAGCGGGGGTAGAAAAGATCAAGGTTTTGGATAATAATAATAATAATAATAATAATAATAAAGGAGTCTTATATAGCCCCATCAAGCAGAGTAAACGACCCTCATGGCGCTTTACATTATCATGCGAACGCACACACACCGCACACACACACACAAACACACACACAAACATACACACACACAGACACACCTTCACTCTTGCCCTATTCCTCTCCCTCCCCATTCAAAACCCACAGATGTGTACTCCCCCTCCTCCTCCCCTCCCTCCCCCGCACATGTACACAGACATACTCTCGATTTCTGTCCCATCTCAAACCAAAGGGAAAACAGGACTTAGACTTTGAAAGACTTGTGAAACAGATAGGTTTTGAGGGAGGTTTTAAAGGCAGGAAGAGAGTCAACATGTCGAACAGAGGAAGGCAAGTCATTCCAGAGCAGAGGTGCAGCAAACGAAAAGGATTTCTCGCCAAACGACTTGGTGCTGGTGCGCGGCGGCTCTAAGGTCATAGAGTCGTCGCTTGAACGAAGCCGTCGCCGAGGTTCATAGAGAGTGAGCAAATCGGAGAGATAGTGAGGTCCTGCTCCACACAATGATTTATGACATAGTGTGCAAATCTTGTATTGCACACGAGCAGAGACAGGCAGCCAGTGTAAAGATTCAATAAGCGGAGTAACATGGTCAGACTTCTTCGCTTACAGACATTAGTCAGGTTCACTATGTTTTTTCGTTCAAAATTTTGGTAGATTAGCAAAACTATACATTTTAGGAATATTCAGAGCATGAGGAATCCAAAAATTAATGTTTACATTTGCGTAGACACCTTTGCGAAAATGACACTCAGGACAGTGATGAAGATCTGTAAAAGCATATTCCTGAACGGTATAGACCTCGTAGATCCTGTGTATAGGACTTATAGTTCAATCTGATACTACCTATAACTTCCTATAACAACCTATAACTTCAAAGGACTTGCAATATCATGTATTATGTAATACAGTTATATCACAAATATAAAGACAATGGTTTTCAATTACCTTTGTTTGTTGCTTTTCTATAATCCTGACCACTATTTTGAGGCCTTTATTGGATTCCTTGACCCAGAAAACATAGGATTAGCATATTTAATTGTCTCTAGGTTGACGAGAAGCCGAGATCGCGCAAAATATGTATTTTATGGCGGCCATTTTCAAAATCCAAAATGGCGGCCATGCAGGTGTCTGTGCAAATGCCAACATTGATTTTCAGATTCTCCATGCTCTGAAGATTCCAAAAATCTACAGGTTTGCTAATCCCAAAATTTTGAAAGAAATTATATTTGTTAACATAGTGATCCTGACTACAAGACGAGCGGCAGAGTTTTGAACCTTTTGTAACTTATCCAAGAGAAACTGAGGGCAGCCAGCACACAAAGAATTACAATAGTCCAGCCTTGAGAGGACAAGGGCACAGACCAGAGTTAGAGCAGCTTGAGGAGTAAGAAAGTGGCGAATGGATGCGATCTTTCGCAGCTGAAGGTATGCCGATTTGCAAGTTTGAAGTACTTGCTTGGAAAATGTCATGTTACAGTCGAAAACCACACCAAGGTTCTTGGCCGACGAAACAAAGTTTACATCGGTTTCACCAACATGAATAGTGGTAGGAAGTGAACATTGTAGAGGACATCTGTGCGATCTTACAATCATAGACTCTGTTTTAGCGTCGTTCAGCTGAAGTTTGTTTTGGGTCATCCACGCCTTCACGTCGGCAATACAGCCTTCTAACACTTCAACAGTGGGCACGATTTGTTGAATCGTGCTTCCTTTGTACAGCTGATTGTCATCCGCAAAGGCGTGGTGATCAACTGAATGTCTCGCAACAAGATCAAATAGAGGCTGAGTGTACAAAAGAAAGAGGATAGGTCCCAGGACTGAGCCCTGGGAAACGCCAAAGGAAAGTGGAGAAGGGGCTGATTTCTGGCCATTGACAACAACTGTTTGCACTCTATCAGTAAGATAGGACATCAGCCTATCTGATGGATGGGGGAAGATAAGAGATGGTGGTGAACAGCTGTTTTAAAGACCTGGAGGGAGGAGTGGGATTGAAGAGATTGAGGGAGTTTGTTCCAGAGGTGGGAGAAAAGAGGAACGAAAGAGTGAAGGTGAGCAGCGAGTCATGATTTTGGCAATTTTACCACAAGAGGGTTGCAGGCAGATCTTGTGCGACCTGTAGGAGTACTTGGGGGACAGAGCACAGACAGGGCTGGGGGGTGGGGGGAGCAAGGCCAGAGAGGAGTCGGCAGCAGACAAAGACCACCAACCTGCCTGCGGTGAGTGAATGAAAGCCCCTCACAATCTGCTTCATCGCAGGAGATTCCAATGATTCTGAAAGCTTTGGTTTCAACAGCGTGAAGCTGAGCTAGTTGTGAGGCAGGAGCACCGGCCCAGAGGGGGGAACAGTATTCCATTGAGCTGCGGATGAAAGCCTTGTATGTGGTGAGGAGCTCAGGTGTGCCAACGAAGGACTTCGCATGATGGAGGATGCCCAGTCGGCGACTGGCTTTGGAGGCCAGCTTGGAAATGTGGTTTTCCCAGGAAAGATCATGGCAGATAGTGAGACCCAAAAGCTTGAGTGACAGAACTTTTTGGAGAAGATTGTTCATTGTTCTTGGAGACTATACCCTGAAAACGTGAGATGTTTTGCAATGAAATCTCGACCTTTAGCTCCAAGTTGGAAATGTGATTTTCCCAGGAAATATCATGGCAGATTGTCAGACCCAAGAGATTGAGTGACAGAACTTCTTGGAGAGGATTGTTGAGAAAGTAGATAGGAGGGTTGTCCAGACGGTCTTTTCGAAGAGACATAGTGAGAGTGTGAGATTTGTCAGGATTGAAAGATATGTTCCACTTGTTTAACCAGTCTGATTTTCACCAGGTCTGCAGAGAGTGAGGAGGCTGCGGACTGCCGATCTGAGGGATGAGGTATGGAGCGGCAGAGAGTGGGGTCATCAGCAAAGAAATAGAGATGATTTTCCAAAGAGTCAGAGAGATCATTGATGAAGACCAGAAAAAGCACAGGGCCCAGAATACTGCCTTGGGGAACTCCAGCCTGAACAGGAAGGGGAGATGAGAGAAATCCTTTCAGGGCCACACGTTGACCACGACGAGAGAGGAAGTCCGCAAGCCATGCATGGAGATTTCCATGGATACCATAGGAGGAGAGTTTGGTGAGCAGAGTGGGGTGCCAGACCGTATCGAAGGCACGTGATATATCAAGGGAGACAGCTCTAATTTCCTGTTTGATATTGAGGACCTCCATCCATTGTTGAGACAGCAGAAGCAGCATGTCCAGAGTAGAGTGACCTGGTCTGAATCCAAATTGATGATCAGAGATCAAGCCATTGGAGAAGAGGAAGGATTTGCTATCCGAAGCAATGATGGATTCCATGACTTTGCTGATGATTGTGAGCAGGTTGATTGGTCTGTAGATGCAAGGATCTGTTTATGCACGTTTTTTGTGTACAGCAGTAATGCTGGCTGATTTCCAAGCTGAAGGCAGATGACCTTGAGCAAAAGAGAGGGTGAAGAGAACAGAGAGAGGGTGAGATAGAGCGGCAGAGCAGGATTTTAGGTCCTGCGGGCTGATGCCGTCTGGTCCAGTTGCAGAATCAGTGGAGGATTGACAAACTTCTCCACCTTGTCAGGAGAGAAGGACACAGAGTCCAAGAGCAGCTGGGTACGACTGGGTACGGTGGGTGCAGAGAGAGACGGGTTTGGATCACAAGATTTTGAGGCAGAGTTGCGGCATTCAGCTTTTTCTTGTGCAGAGTCAGCTGTGCAGCCGTTTGAGGTAAGGGAAGGGATGGAGGGGCAACAAACACCAGAAACAGATTTGACAAGACGCCACCAGGATTTGGAAGAGGGAGACAGGTTTGAGCGTTCACTCTTGAGAATGTATGAATGAATGAATGATCGTTTTAAGGCCATTTTTCCCCGCTAGAGTGGGGGTTGGCCTTGCAGGCCCCATGACCTCATGGGGCCCTGTTTTGAGGCAATGTTTTTATGGCCGGATGCCCTTCATGACGCGAACCCTTAGTCGCCTCTTACGATGCGCAGGGATACGGTGCACCTATTCTAAATCGGGGTACACACCGGATCATTCATCCCAGCAAGCTGGTATTTGAGAGTAGAGAGATATTATTTCCTGGCTCTCCTGAGGGAAGAGACACACTTGTTCCGGGCTTTGTGAAAGGAAATAGAATTGCCTTCCGTTGGATTTGCCTTCCACGAGGCGAAGGCAAGTTGTTTCAGGGCAACTGCTTCACCACAAGATTCCGTGTACCTTGGACGGAAAGAAGGGTATGACAACTGAAAACGAGATGGGATAAATCTGTGCATGAGAGAGAGAGCATTTTACTTTGGAAGAATTCCCAGGATGAGTTGATGTCAGGGGCAGTAGAGATGGGAGACCAGTCCAGATGATTTATGGCTGCTTGAAGACCGTGCCAGTTGGCCTGAGTGAAATGCCAGACTCGTAGACATTGAGGAGGCTCTCTGAGAATGGCCAGAGAGATGTCCACTTTAACAAGCACATGGTCAGATGAACCAATTGGACCAGAAGAAGAGCAGCAGACATTTGCAGTGAAGTTTGTCATAACCAAGTCTGGAAGAGAGGATGCTCCGTTGACTGAGATCCGGGTCGGGAAATGGACAGATTGTGTCAGTCCCAGTGAGTCGCAGAAGTCCTTCGCTGAGGTGTGAGAGAGGTACCCACGCCCAGCCAACTGGCATGGTGACAATTGAAATCACCACATATGAGGAAGAGAGAGTTGGGATGAGTGGATAGAAGTTGGTCCATGTTATCAGACAGCGAGATGCAGATGGAATCATCACTATTTGGTGGATGGTACAGAATACATATGAACAAAAGGTGGGAGTGAAGGGGAAGCCGTAGCCAAAGGTATTCCTGGGGGTGGGGTGGAAAGAGGGCAGTGCAGGGAGAGTGAGAAATAGAGTTTTTGATAAAGACAGCAACCCCACCTCCAGGACGAGGCTCAGTTCTATCATACCGGAGGAGGGAGTAACGAGGGAGAGATATTAAGGAATCAGAGACTTCTTGAGGGAGGAAAGTTTCTGTTTGGCAGATTATGTCTGGTTTGTCAGAAGCAACCTGTATGGAGAGATCATTCAGGTTTGAGCGAAGGCCCTGGATGTTAGAGGTCCATGCCGTTAAGGAAGAGGAAGCATCGGGTACAGGACAGGGGAGGGGAGGGGTAGGGTAAGATGAGGAAGAGGAGGAGGAGGTAGCGAGAGCTGTTGATAGTGTGTCAGAGATTTCAGAAGAGCTCGGAGAAAGGGAAGGATGAATAGGACAAAAGGTTTGATGGTGATTGGATGAGGCAGAGTAAGGTGTTGTTTGGGGGGAGGGGGGTGCAGAGCGAGGAAGAAGGTTGGAGGAGATGGAGGTAAGAGCTGGAATGGAGAGGAACCAGGAAGGACGCTTTGAGGAGGAGGGGTAAGAGAGGAGAATTGGAGAAAAACAGGAGGGTGGGGAGATTTAAAGGGGAGGGAGAAGGAGGGAGTTTTGAAATGGAGGGGTGAGGGGCTTATTTAGGAGGTGAGGGGGGGAGGGAGGAGTTTAGGAGGGGAGGGGGGAGTTATATGAGGGGCAAGGGGGGAGATTTGAAAGGGATGGGTGAGGGGGGAATGTAGGAGGGGAAGGACACAACAACAACAACAACAACATGCATTTTAAGGCCATTTTTCCTGCAAGAACGGGGGTTAGCCTTGCGGTCCCCATGACAATCTTCTCCATTTTGCCCTATTTTCTGCATCTCTCCTTGTTAACCCCCTTGCCCGCATTTTTCTTCCACCATCTTTAGCCAAGTCTTTCTCGGTCTTCCCCGTCCTCTACTTTCTTCTGCCTTCATTTCCATCACTCTTCTCAACCAGTCACTTTCATCCTTCCTCAACACATGACCAAACCATCTCAACCTGTTCCTCTTCACAGCATCAATCACAGGCTCTATTCCCATAATCTCTCGCAATTCATCATTTGTCTTCCTCTCTCTCAACGATACTTCGCACATCCACCGAACCATTCGCATTTCCACCCTTTACAGCTTTCGTTGCTGCTCTACGTTCATTACCCATGTCTCGCTCCCATAAATCATAACACTTCTCACACATACAGCATACACCTTTCCCTTCAGCTTCAACGACACTCCCCTCCTCATCAGCATGCCACTCAGTTCCCGAAACTTCTTCCATGCACATCTCACTCTTGCAACTGTTGCCGAGTCTGACCCACCTTCTCCATTCAGCATGTCTCCGAGGTAGCAAAATGTTTTCACACCTTCCAGCTTCACGCCGTCTCCAAGATCCAACTCAACATTTCCTCCATCTGCAGCTCCCTCTGTGCACACCTTACATTTGAATGTAGCTGCCACACTGGTTAATGACCCTCTCAGACCACTACATTTTTGATGAACCCACTCAGCGCACATTGTACATTGAATGGAGTTCACTCCGACACCCTTCCTGCACACAGCACATGGCCACTTCCCAGTTCTTTCCACCTCACCACATGCTTTACCACTTGCCATCACCTTTGTCTTTCCTATATTCACCTTCAGACCTTTTGTCTCCATACATTCCTTCCACTTGTTCATCTTTTCCTTCAGTCCATCCATACTTTCCGCAATCAACACAAGATCATCTGCATACAACAACTCCCACGGTAAACCCTCCTTTACGTTCTGAGCCAGCACCTCCATCACAGCTACAAATAGTAGTGGACTTAGTAACGACCCCTGATGCACTCCCACCTTCACCTCAAACTCACCACTGTTCCCGTCCTTCGTCCTTACAGCTGTGCGCGCTCTTTTGTACATTACCATCACTACTCTGATCAACCATTCCTCAACTCCTAACTTCCTCAATGCCCATGTCAATACTTCATGTGGAACCCTATCGAATGCTTTCTCCAGATCAACAAACCCAAGAAACAACTTCTTCCTCTTCTCCATGTACTTCTCCTGCAACTGCCTCACAATAAAGAGCGCGTCTGTCGTTCCACTTCCTGGCATAAATCCAAACTGCATTTCGTCGATCTTCACCTTCTTCCTTATCCTCCTCTCCAACACCCTTTCCAATACCTTCATTCCATGCTCCAATAACTATCGCTCGGTACGAGCCACACTCCAGAGGCTCACCTTTCCCCTTGTATATAGGGACGAGGGTACTCAGTTCCCAATCCACTGGAATGCGGCCTTCTTTCACCACCAGTTTACAGATCTCTGTCATTCTCTTCACACCCCAATTTCCCGCTGCCTTCAACCTGTCTCCCACAACTCCCGTCGGCCCTCCCGCTTTTCTACTCTTCATTGCTTTTATTGCTTCCTCAACCTCCTTCTCAGTTATCTTCTCTGCCGGACCTAAAACTGGGTTACTCTCTATGTTGCCATCCCATTCATTCTCTGTATTCAACAGCATTTCCATATATCTTTTCCATCTTCCTTTAATTCCATCTGGGTCCACAACGATTTGTCCCACTTCATCCTTCAAGCAACTCACCCCCATCACATCACACCTCTCTTTCGCTATCTGCTTTGCAATCCTGAATACCGCTCTCTGACCCTCTTCTGAATCCAAGCTTTCTCCGAACATTTTCCGGCATGCCTCCTGCGCCTTTGCTACCTCTTTCTTTGCAACCTTCTTGGCTGCCTTATAACTTTCATGCTCTGCTTTTTCTGCTCCCGTACCCTTCGCCTTCTGCCACTCCTTGAACTTCTTCCTCTTCTCATCAATCCTCTTTCCAACTTCCTCATCCCACCACCATGTTTCCGAGTGCCTCGGTGGTCCTTTTGTCCATCCACATACCTCACCAACGGCTCCCAACAGACTATCTTTCATTGACATCCAACCACGTTCAAGCTCAACCACATCATCCTCTACCCTACTCAGCCTCTCTTTTAATGCCTCCCTTACTGTCACCTCTTTCAACCTCCACACCTTCATTCTCCGTTGGTACTTCACCCACCGAGCTCTCCTCGCACATTTCACCCTTATGTCGCAGACAACCAAGTGGTGCTGTGAAATAGCCTCCTCCCCCGGGATCACCTTTGTGTCCCGGAGGTGCCCCCTATCTTGCCTACGCACCATCAGGTATACAAAGGTTGTCGTCGACCCGCCTGACGTGTATGTAACAAGCTTATTATCCTCTTTCTGGAACTGAGTATTACAAATCAACAAACAGCTCCATCAGCAAACTCCAAAATCCTTCCACCTTCTCCATTCCTCACACCATATCCGTAACCCCCATGAACTCCCTCAAAACCGTCTATACTCCTTCCCACATGTCCATTTCGGTCTCCTCCTACCACAACAACTTCCTCATCTTTCACGTTTCCCATCAGCTTCTCTATCGCACACCAGAACTTGTCCTTCTCTTCATCGCTCCGACCAACCTGCGGAGCATATGCCTTGAGATGTCCCGAGATGACGTTCACCAAGAGCTTTCCAATCATCATTTTCACCATCATCAACCTTTCACTCACTCTAGTCACACTCACCACACTGTCTGCAAACTCCTCAGAAAACAGGACACCAACACCATTCACGCCCTCCGGGCACACTTGCCACACAAACTTGTATTTCTGTCCCTGCCTACCCTTCACCATTCTCACACCACTTCCCTTCCATCTCGTCTCTTGCACACAACATATGTCCACTCTTCTTCTGATCTATACTCCCACCACTTCTCCTGATCTCCCCGTCATTGTCCCGACATTCCATGTCCCAAACCTCAGAAACCGATCTCCACTTCGGGCTGTACCCTGCCCATATGTAGTTGTAATTGTCATGGTTCTCTTTTTGAGGCAATGTTTTTATGGCCGGATGCCCTTCCTGACGCCCACCCTCTTAGTCGCCTCTTACGACACGCAGGGATACGGTGTACCTATTCTAACCAGGGTACACACCAGGATAAAGCTTTGAATAAAACCAAACGGGTTTAATCCCGAACAAATAAACGGAGAATGAAATCAATAATAACTATATACAATAAAGTAAAATAAATCCGATAAAACTATGGCGTCAATTCACAAGCACAGATGGGGCGAGGGACACAAAATGGCGACTTATTTCGTACAGTCGGGGCCACCCGTGTTGCAGACAAGAGGCGAGACAGGCAAGCGCCTCGGCGTCCATCTTCCCATCAATGGCAGGCACAAAGAAACGGTGTAGCGTGAAGAAGAGGAGCGACGAGTAGATGGACGGAGAGTCGGACAGACAGGAGCGACGTGTGCACAATAACGCAGGTGATCGAGCCGAGGCGGACAGACAATGACGGACAAGCTGTCACTCAGTTTCCCCGTCCCAGACAGCGACTGGACGCCTTTCAAAACGCAAATCCGCATCCATAGGTGGTTTTTATCTGCTCGATCTGAAACAAACGTGTCCCCTTCTTTCTCTGTGTCCCTCTGACTTTATTTCTATTTCCGTCCCACTCGCTTTCCCATTCCTTAGGAGGGGAAGGATGAGTTTGAATTTTAGAAAGTGTTGGTTCCTGAGATAAATAAATGAGATATCAAGGTTCCTGAGATATTGCCCAGATGAGAAAGAAAATAAATAAATAATAATCATAAAATTATTAATCAATTGGCTAATAGCATACCTAAACCACCAGTGCTTCATCCGAAGCTGTAACTTTTAGAAAATTAATTAAATAAGTCATTAAGTGGAAAAATCAAATAATTAATTTATGAATAAATAATTAATCGTTTAATTGATTGATCAATAAATCAAAAAAATTCTTTGTAGCCATATCACATGGTCACTGTTGTGTCCAAATGTCAGCTTCCTAGCTCAAATGGTGCCTGAGATATTGCCCAGATGAGAAAGAATATAAAGAAATGATTAACAATGAAAAAAATAAAATAATAGTCATTAAAAATTTTTTTTTTTTAACAATTGGCTAATGGAATACATAAACCACCACCATTTCATCCGAATCTGTAACTTAAATTTTTTTAATTTAGTCATTAATCGAATAATTAATCGATTAATTGATTAATCAATAAATCAAAAATATATTTTACAGCCAAATCATGGTCATTGGCATGTCCAAACATCAGCTTCCTAACTCAAAAGGTGCCTGAGATCATGCCCAGAAGATAAAGTAAATATTGAAGTAATTAATTAATCGATAATAATTAAGTAACTCATCAATTGATAAATCAAAAAACAAAAAATACTGTTTTTGACAAAGTACTTACTCACTATTGTGCCCAAATTTCAGCTTCTTCGCTCAAATGATGGCTGAGATATCGCCCAGACAAACAAACAACAAACAAAGAACCAGAGTGAAAACGGAGTACTCCCATTCAGCGTGTGTCATTGCCGAGCCCCCTTCGGTGCCTGGCAATGACGTTATGCAGCGCCTGGAGATGGCACAGGAAAGGAGCCGTGTACAATATATTGGAGTCAGTGAGATAGACAAATGATTGTGATAATGTGTGATTGGTAATTTATTCGACATGCTCAGATAATGTGACATCAACAATGTTAAACAATCATCCGATCATAATGGAACGCAGACAGAGGATGAGAAAGGTGGACAGAGAGGGAGAGAAAGGTGGACAGAGAGGGAGCCAAAGGTGGACAGAGAGGGAGACAAAGGCAGACAGACAGGGAGACAAAGGCGGACAGACAGGGAGTGAAAGGCGGACAGACAGGGAGACAAAGGCGGACAGACAGGGAGACAAAGGCGGACAGACAGGGAGACAAAGGCGGACAGACAGGGAGACAAAGGCGGACAGACAGGGAGACAAAGGCGGACAGACAGGGAGACAAAGGCGGACAGACAGGGAGACAAAGGCGGACAGACAGGGAGACAAAGGCGGACAGACAGGGAGACAAAGGCGGACAGACAGGGAGACAAAGGCGGACAGACAGGGAGACAAAGGCGGACAGACAGGGAGACAAAGGCGGACAGACAGGGAGACAAAGGCGGACAGACAGGGAGACAAAGGCGGACAGACAGGGACACAAAGGCGGACAGACAGGGACACAAAGGCGGACAGACAGGGACACAAAGGCGGACAGACAGGGAGACAAAGGCGGCCAGACAGGGAGACAAAGGCGGCCAGACAGGGAGACAAAGGCGGCCAGACAGGGAGACAAAGGCGGCCAGACAGGGAGACAAAGGCGGCCAGACAGGGAGACAAAGGCGGCCAGACAGGGAGACAAAGGCGGCCAGACAGGGAGACAAAGGCGGCCAGACAGGGAGACAAAGGCGGCCAGACAGGGAGACAAAGGCGGCCAGACAGGGAGACAAAGGCGGCCAGACAGGGAGACAAAGGCGGCCAGACAGGGAGACAAAGGCGGCCAGACAGGGAGACAAAGGCGGCCAGACAGGGAGACAAAGGCGGCCAGACAGGGAGACAAAGGCGGCCAGACAGGGAGACAAAGGCGGCCAGACAGGGAGACAAAGGCGGCCAGACAGGGAGACAAAGGCGGCCAGACAGGGAGACAAAGGCGGCCAGACAGGGAGACAAAGGCGGCCAGACAGGGAGACAAAGGCGGCCAGACAGGGAGACAAAGGCGGCCAGACAGGGAGACAAAGGCGGCCAGACAGGGAGACAAAGGCGGCCAGACAGGGAGACAAAGGCGGCCAGACAGGGAGACAAAGGCGGCCAGACAGGGAGACAAAGGCGGCCAGACAGGGAGACAAAGGCGGCCAGACAGGGAGACAAAGGCGGACAGACAGGGAGACAAAGGCGGACAGACAGGGAGACAAAGGCGGACAGACAGGGAGACAAAGGCGGACAGACAGGGAGACAAAGGCGGCCAGACAGGGAGACAAAGGCGGCCAGACAGGGAGACAAAGGCGGCCAGACAGGGAGACAAAGGCGGCCAGACAGGGAGACAAAGGCGGCCAGACAGGGAGACAAAGGCGGCCAGACAGGGAGACAAAGGCGGACAGACAGGGAGACAAAGGTGGACAGACAGGGAGACAAAGGCGGACAGACAGGGAGACAAAGGCAGACAGACAGGGAGAGAAAGATGGACAGAGAGGCAGAGAAAGATGGACAGAGGGAGACAAAGGCTGACAGACAGGGAGACAAAGGCGGACAGAGAGGGAGACAAAGGCGGACAGAGAGGGAGACAAAGGCGGACAGAGAGGGAGACAAAGGCTGACAGACAGGGAGACAAAGGCAGACAGAGAGGGAGAGAAAGACGGACAGAGAGGGAGAGAGATGGACAGAGAGGCAGAGAAAGACGGACAGAGGGAGACAAAGGCTGACAGACAGGGAGACAAAGGCTGACAGGCAGGGAGACAAAGGGGGACAGAGAAGGAGACAAAGGCCAACAGAGAGCGAGACAAAGGCCAACAGAGAGGGAGACAAAGGCCAACAGAGAGGGAGACAAAGGCCAACAGAGAGGGAGACAAAGGGGGACAGAGATCGAGACAAAGGGGGACAGAGATGGAGACAAAGGGGGACAGAGAGGGAGATAAAGGCAGACAGAGACCGAAACACGTACACAACTTTTGAATCAGCCTCACATTGTAACTCTGCTCAAAGCTCGGACATTGAGCACTCAGTGTGTTGTTGGTACAAGTCCATTGCAACAGGCAGCTTGTTCTGGGCACCAACCCTCATTCTGATCATCTTCAGCCATCCGTCATTGGGCGTTTACTCGAACCTTGCTTTCTTCACCGAATGTGGAAACAAACGCACAAACTCGACATCACCTGCACTCCGTCAATGATTCCAGGTCACAGGTGCACAACTAGTGAGACTGTGCGATGATGGAGAAGTACTCAAGCATATCATTAATGGTGAACTCCATACAAATCCCAGAACCAGGGTAACACCTGGCGATCAACTCCTCAAAGTGCTTGTACTGTCGGATAAACACTTCCTGCAGAGAACGCCACACGACCTGCCACACAGGGATACAGGTACAGTACACCTTAAAACACAGTACACCTGAAATCAAAGGGAGGCGTGAAGCACCCCTCCTGTTATATCGTTTCTCTGTATGCAGCTTTAACATAGGGACTGAAAATACTGTTGTGGCCCGGGGTTCGGGTCTACTACGAGGGAGTTAGCCTCCGTACCCTCCCAAACTTACGGGACCTGAGGCTGCCGCGCACGAATAACTTTGCACTTCGGCAGGTTGCGAACCAGCAACTACGAACGCCAATAGGTCCGTCGCGCGATAGAATCGTCTGACACCGCTTACCTGTACCACGTGACGGTTCCAATTGGGGAACGTACCCTCCGGCGGTGTACCACTTTTGTTCCTAAATGGAAATTTAGACGGCCAAGCAAGCGTTGGTACCCGCCAAGCTGGTGCTAATTTTGTTATGGGCTATCGCTACTCTGAGTGCGGGCAATGGTGGACCAATGAAAGAAAGGACATTCACGGACAGTTGGAAAGGAAACGTTTGACGATTTGATTTATTTACAACTATGTACAGTGCAACTTATCGATAAGAAATAAAAAGGGACAAGAGGCAGAAACTTAGCTTAATGTATGCCTTATGACGATCACAACAAATAAACATGACAAAAAAGGGCGCCCAGCACACTTTCACGAGGGGTGGAAAAAGGTGGAAAACGAACGTTGGGATTCTGTCAGAAAAATGGTTACGATGTTACCAGGACCTTGTTGTGTCCACTGCAACGACCTCGTCTTGTCGTCACCAACAGGCACCACGCCGGCAAGATGGCCGCCCCCAGCACGAGCACGAAGAGGCAAAGGCGATCCCCAGCACGAACTTCAGCAGGCAAAAAGCGTCGGGAACCGTGCAGGGAAGAGTGCCAGGGACACGTGCAGAGTAAGCACGTCGTGATCTCGTGTAGATCAAGCCAGGGGCACGTGGAGAGTGAGCACGCCGTGGCCTCGTGCAGAAAACGAGCACGTCATGGCTTCGTGGAGAAAGTCCGATGACTTTCGGTGTGCAAGGAGCGGAAAGTCCGATGACCACGTGGAGAGTGAAACTGGCAGGCAGGTGCAGAGAGAGTCCAGTCCGGCCAGCAGAGAGCGTCATGCAGGCATGTGCAGAGAGGGAGTGTCGTGAACACGTGCAGAGCGAACAAAGTCGAAGGCCTTTCTGTCAGGCCCCTGCCGAGGGTGGGAGCTGTTCAAGAGGGTTTTTCAGGCTCTCATTGGCGGAGTTTGTCACCCTGTCCCCACAAGGCCCCTCGAAGGGACTTTCACCAAGACGCTCTTTGGCGAGGAGACTTTTACTGTGACGCTTGGATGGTGTGTGCCTTTGAGCCTGTGTGCATTGCCTGGGAAATTATCCCCTTATGAGTGGAGGGCCTCGTTTCCCATCTCCAATGCATGACATACTAACCCATAAAAGGGGAAGGGACTAAGATAATGTTCTGCTATGAAATAACTATTCTAAGGGACCTGCATGGTGGTTGTCAATACTTCTTAGCGGTTTCCCAAAACCGCGAGAATACGTGTCTCAGCTTCCACTGGACAAAATCGGCTGCAAATTTCAGAAGTAAATGCTTTGTACATTGAGGCGATATGTTCCAAATTTCACCAACGTCCGTTTCCGCATTCTTGAGTTTTATTAAGAAAACCCTCAAATTTGCGTTGGTGTCTGTCCGTCCGTCCGTCCAAAGTGTGTTGGTGCCCATATCTCAAAGGCTATGCATTGAAACTAGCCGAACATTGAAATATACATCAGCCAATAGGTCTAGTTAATGGTTTTCAAAACAAATTCAAAATCTGAGTACATTCATGGGGGTCTTCAGGGGATTTTGTTTGAAATGTATCTTATTTAAAAGATCCTCACTTTCCTTATTTTAAAAGATTTTAAAAGATCCTTATTATATAAAAGATCCGTATTTTCACGGGTTTTACTTCATGTGTTTCACGTGTTTGTTTGTTTGTTTGTTTGTTTTCACATCACCCCTGTCATATGACCTGATCCTCCGCTCTGATTGGTGTATGTTTGAGGGTACATGCATACATACATCCATACATACATACATCCATACATCCATACGTTCCAGGTGAGCTCATGACATAAAAGCGAAAGAAGAACATTCAATGATTAATTCCCTTCACTGATTTTGGGAATTTGTTTCGGTGTTACTCGACCATTTGCAGAACAAATTGCTTCTGCTCCTCATTTTGGGCCAGGGCTTCATTGAAGGACTGCCTGAGGGCGACTCCTCTCTCTGCCAAATCGTTCGTCACTCGTAGAGTGGAAACGATGTATTTTGCCTCATTGTATGATTATTCTGCCTCCCATCAGGACCCGCAACCTGCAACAACCGAGACCAAAGAAAAACTAACGTGAAACCCCCAACACTGAGACCCGCAACAATGGGAGATTGATTTGGTGTGTCGGATTCAAACCTGGATTCCCAGCACCTGGAGCTACAGGTTGAGATTGATTTGGTGTGTCGGATTCAAACCTGGATTCCCAGCACCTGGAGCTACAGGTTGAGATTGATTTGGTGTGTCGGATTCAAACCTGGATTCCCAGCACCTGGAGCTACAGGTTGAGATTGATTTGGTGTGTCGGATTCAAACCTGGATTCCCAGCACCTGGAGCTACAGGTTGAGATTGATTTGGTGTGTCGGATTCAAACCTGGATTCCCAGCACCTGGAGCTACAGGTTGAGATTGATTTGGTGTGTCGGATTCAAACCTGGATTCCCAGCACCTGGAGCTACAGGTTGAGATTGATTTCGTGTGTCGGATTCAAACCTGGATTCCCAGAACCTGGAGCTACAGGTTGAGATTTTTTATTTTTATTTTTGTATACAAGATCGAGGCTCGTGAAAGAGCGAACATTAATCACACAGAAAGACAAACCGACACATAAAACATATAACATCGGGAGCGGTAGACAAGATGGGGAGAGAGGGGGAAGGAGACAAACACAACATTTGAGAGCAGGGACCGAGAGACATGGAGACATCGAGAGATCTGAGAGAGGGCGAGGGCTTTGGGGGGGGGGGGGGCATGGGAAGGGGAGGGGCATGGGAAGGTTGTCCAGTCGATCTTTTCGGAGAGACATAGTAAGAGTGTGAGATTTGTCAGGATTGAAAGACATGTTCCACTTGTTTGACCAGTCTGATTTTGTCCAAGTCTTCAGAGAGTGAGGAGGCTGCAGACTGCCGATCTGAGGGAAGAGGATTGGAGCGGCAGAGAGTGGAGTCATCAGCAAAGAGATAGAGAGGATTTTCAAGAGAGTCAGAGAGATCATTGATGAAGACCAGAAAAAGCACAGGGCCCAGAACACTTCATTGCAAAACATCTCACGTTTTCAGGGTAAAGTCTCCAAGAACAATGAACAATCCTCTCCATGAAGTTCTGTCGCTCAAGCTTTTGGGTCTCAGTATCTGCCATGATCTTTCTAGGGAAAACCACATTCCCAAGCTGGCCTCCAAAGCCAGTCGCCGACTGGGCATCCTCCGTCGTGCGAAGTCCTTCCTTGGCACACCTGAGCTCCTCACCATATACAAGGCTTTTATCTGCAGCTCAATGGAATACTGTTCCCCCCTCTGGGTTGGTGCTCCTGCCTCACACCTTGCTCAGCTTCACGCTGTTGAAACCAAAGCGTTCAGAATCATTGGAATCTCCTGCGATGAAGCTAACTCCGAGGACCTTTCACTCACTCACCGCAGGCAGGTTGGTGGTCTTTTTGTCTTCTACTGACTCCTCTCCGGCCTTGCTCCCCCAGCTCTCTCTAGGGTCTGTCCCCCAAATATTCCTGCAGGTTGCACAAGATCTGCCTGCAACCCTCTTATGGTTAAACTGCCAAAATCAAGAGTCTCTTCTCACCTTCACTCTTTCATTCCCCTTTTCTCCCGCCTCTGGAACAAACTACCTCACTCTCTTCAATCCCACTCCTCCCTCCAGGTCTTTAAAACAGCTGTTCACCACCATCTCTTATCTTCCCCCATCCAAAACCTTGATCTTTTCTATCCCCGCTAATTTCACCTCACATCCACTTTTTTGAAATACCAACTTCCTTCCTGGAAGTCCTTGCAGTGTCCATGTGTTTTATACTTCACCCCCCCCCCCCCCCATTCCCACGCCTCCTCCCCCCAAGCCCCCTTCCTCCCACAGATCTCCCGATGTCCCTGCTCTGAAATGTTGTGTTTGTGCTTCCCCTTCTCTCCCCATTTTGTCTACCGCTACCCTTATTATGTTTTGTTAGTCTGTTTGATTCTTTGTGTGATAAATGCTCGCTGTTTCACGAGCCTCGATCCTGTATACAAAAAAAAAGAGAAGTTTGAATTTAAAGTAGGTACAACAACATAACAAACTCCATAACACAACAACAATGTCTGGAACCATTGTGTTCCACTACAGGTACAGGTGTCTCAATGCTCACCCAGTCTCAACAATCTGGCTGAGTATTGAGAGACCAAACAGCAATTGCCCTCCACTCGGCACCACCATTTTTCAAGCACAGCAGCACAACCTTAACGATCCGCAGTGACGCGTTATATATTTCATCAACAGCACACCTGAAGCAAATTCTCTTCCTCACAGAAGTGCTTCTCCACCTTGCGATACAGGTTCTCGAGTCCCTTCTTCACCTCCTTTCCCGGGTACTCTCGCAGTACTTTACGAAGCTCTTGCTTGCTGAATGCCAGCTGATAACCAACCTCATCCTCCTTCACACCCTGCGCAACTCGAACTTCAACCCCCTCGAAGAACTCCTAAAAGGGGCACGCAAACAAATCCAAATAAGAAATAAACAAATCAAAAGCAACAAATAAAAACAACCAACAACTAAAAGACCAACCTCAACGGTCAGCCATCCTCATGTGCATGCCATGGTCTCAGCCTGTGGCCGACGACGCCTTCATACCTCCTTATCCAGCACAATGGACGCCAGGTTATCAATCGACGCCATGCTCCTTTCCCATTGGATCCTGCAGTATACTGGACTGAGTAGTATTCCTTGTCTACATAAACGACCTGGATGATGCTCTGGAAAAGCGTCTCTTCGTTTTTGCAGACCACACATTCGCCATGTTTACACCAAGTGGTACTTAACGCCGAGCAGGGGTAACTGAAGGGGTGACCACTTGAGACCGGGCAGGGATAGCTGAAGGGGTGGCTACTTGAGGATGAGCAGGGGTAACTGAAAGGTGGCCACTTGAGACCGAGCAGAGATAACTGAAGGGGTGGCTACTTGAGACTGAGCAGAGATAACTGAAGGGGTGACCACTGAAGGCCGGGCAGGGATAACTAAAAGAGTAACCACTTGAGACCGGGCAGGGATAATTGAAGGGGTGGCTAATTGAGGCCGGGCAGGGATAACTGAAGGGGTGGCTACTTGAGGCCGGGCAGGGATAACTGAAAGGGTGACTACTTGAGGCCGGGCAGGGATAATTGAAGGGGTGGCTACTTGAGGCCGGGCAGGGATAACTGAAAGGGTGACTACTTGAGGCCGGGCAGGGATAACTGAAGGGGTGACTACTTGAGGCCGGGCAGGGATAACTGAAGGGGTGACCACTTGAGGCCAGGCAGGGATAACTGAAGGAGTAACCACTTGAGACTGAGCAGGGATAGCTGAAGTGGTGGCTACTTGAGGCCAGGCAGGGATAACGGAAGGGGTGGCGACTTGAGACCGAGCTGAGACAACTGAAGGGGTGGCTACTTGAGACCAGGCAGGGATAATTGAAGGGGTGGCTAATTGAGACAGGGCAGGGATAACTGAAGGGGTGGCTACTTGAGATCGGGCAAGGATAACCGAAGGGGTGGCTACTTGAGACCAGGCAGGGATAATTGAAGGGGTGGCTAATTGAGATAGGGCAGGGATAACTGAAGGGGTGGCTACTTGAGACCGGGCAAGGATAACCGAAGGGGTGGCTACTTGAGGCCGGGCAGGGATAACCGAAGGGGTGGCTACTTGAGACTGGGCAGGGATAGCTGAAGGGGTGGCTACTTGAGGCCGGGCAGGGATAATTGAAGGGGTGACTACTTGAGGCCGGGCAGAGATAACTGAAGTGGTGACTACTTGAGGCTGGGCAGGGATAACTGAAAGGGTGACTACTTGAGGCCGGGCAGGGATAATTGAAGTGGTGACTACTTGAGGCCGGGCAGGGACAACTGAAGGGGTGACTACTTGAGGCCAGGCAGGGATAACTGAAGGAGTAACCACTTGAGACTGAGCAGGGATAGCTGAAGTGGTGGCTACTTGAGGCCAGGCAGGGATAACCGAAGGGGTGGCGACTTGAGACCGAGCTGAGACAACTGAAGGGGTGGCTACTTGAGGCCGGGCAGGGATAACTGAAGGGGTGGCTACTTGAGGCCGGGCAGGGATAACCGAAGGGGTGGCTACTTGAGGCCGGGCAAGGAAAACCGAAGGGGTGGCTACTTGAGACCAGGCAGAGCTAATTGAAGGGGTGGCTAATTGAGACAGGGCAGGGATAAATGAAGGGGTGATTACTTGAGGTGGAGGTGCTGGCTGGGAATGTAAAGGAGGGTTTACCGTGGGAGTTGTTGTATGCAGATGATCTGGTGTTGATTGCGGAAATTATGGATGGACTGAAGGAAAAGATGAACAAGTGGAAGGAATGTATGGAGACAAAAGGTCTGAAGGTGAATATCGGAAAAACGAAGGTGATGGTAAGTGGTAAAGCATGTGGTGAGGTGGAAAGAACTGGGAAGTGGCCGTGTGCTGTGTGTAGGAAGGGTGTCGGAGTGAACTCCATTCAGTGTACAATGTGCGCTGAGTGGGTTCATCAAAAATGTAGTGGTCTGAGAGGGTCATTAACCAGTGTGGCAGCGACATTGAAATGTAAGGTGTGCACAGAGGGAGCTGCAGATGGAGGAAATGTTGAGTTGGATCTTGGAGACGGCGTGAAGCTGGAAGGTGTGAAAACATTTTGCTACCTCGGAGACATGCTGAATGGAGGTGGATCAGACTCGGCAACGGTTGCTCGAGTGAGATGTGCATGGAAGAAGTTTCGGGAATTGAGTGGCGTGCTGATGATGAGGGGAGTGTGGTTGAAGCTGAAGGGAAAGGTGTATGCTGCATGTGTGAGAAGTGTTATGATTTATGGGAGCGAGACATGGGTAATGAACGTAGAGCAGCAACGAAGGTTGGAAAGGGTGGAAATGCGAATGGTTCGACGGATGTGCGGAGTATCGTTGAGAGAGAGGAAGACAAATGATGAATTGCGAAAGATGATGGGAATAGAGCCTGTGATTGATGCTGTGAAGAGGCACAGGTTGAGATGGTTTGGTCATGTGTTGAGGAAGGATGAAAGTGAGTGGTTGAGAAGAGTGATGGCAATGAATGTAGAAGGAAGTAGAAGACGGGGAAGACCGAGAAAGACTTGGCTAAAGATGGTGGAAGAAGAAATGCGGGCAAGGGGGTTAACAAGGGGAGATGCAGAAAATAGGGCAAAATGGAGAAGATTGTCATGGGGACCGCAAGGCTAACCCCCGCTCTCGCAGGGAAAATGGCCTTTAAAATGCATGTTGTTGTTGTTGTATTGATGACGGATATGAGAAAGACATTGAGGCCGGATTTGCGAGAGACATTCAGGACGGATTTGAGACAGACATTGAGGCCGGATTTGAGAGAGACATTGAGGCCAGATTTGAGAGAGACATTGAGGCCGGATTTGAGAGAGACATTGAGGCCGGATTTGAGAGAGACATTGAGGCCGGATTTGAGACAAACATTGAGGCCGGATTTGAGAGAGACATTGAGGCCGGATTTGAGACAGACATTGAGGCCGGATTTGAGACAGACATTGAGGCCGGATTTGAGACAGACATTGAGGCCGGATTTGAGACAGACATTGAGGCCGGATTTGAGACAGACATTGAGGCCGGATTTGAGACAGCCATTGAGACCGGATTTGAGAGAGACATTGAGGCCGGATTTGAGACAGCCATTGAGACCGGATTTGAGAGAGACATTGAGGCCGGATTTGAGAGAGACATTGAGGCCGGATTTGAGAGAGACATTGAGGCCGGATTTGAGACAGGCATTGATGACGGATTTGAGATCGGCATTGAGGCCGGATTTGAGAGAGACATTGAGGCCGGATTTGAGAGAGACATTGAGGCCGGATTTGAGAGAGACATTGAGGCCGGATTTGAGAGAGACATTGAGGCCGGATTTGAGAGAGACATTGAGGCCGGATTTGATACAGACATTGAGGCCGGATTTGATACAGACATTGAGGCCGGATTTGATACAGACATTGAGGCCGGATTTGAGACAGACATTAAGGCCGGATTTGAGACAGACATTGAGGCCGGATTTGAGACAGACATTGAAGCCGGATTTGAGATCGGCATTGATGACGGATATGAGAAAGACATTGAGGCCGGATTTGCGAGAGACATTCAGGACGGATTTGAGACAGACATTGAGGCCGGATTTGAGACAGACATTGAGGCCGGATTTAAGATAGACATTGAGACCGGATTTAAGATAGACATTGAGGCCGGATTTAAGATAGACATTGAGGACGGATTCCAAAGGGTAAATCAAAAAATGGGGTCAAACTCGTTCATCATTTTAGAAACAGATAACGATTTGTAGATGTTGACTAACCATTACATAATGCTTCAGTCACATTTGGCTCGGCGGCCGTAGGGTCTAAAAAATCTACGGCCACTAGCAATTATAGGGCGGCTGCAGTATTTCCACGGTCACACAATGTAGCAGTCACATATGTTTTTATTTTTCGGGTAGCCGCACGGGGTATTTAGAAATTGTGGAGACCGAAAACGTGGGGGTGCCGTACGGTCTTTGATTTGATGTCGCACGGTGACCTTAGGGCATCCCTGCGGCGGCCATATAATTTTCAAGGCAGATGCAAGGTAGCCTCAAGGTGCCCGCAAGGCGACCGCAGGGGGGCCCGAAGGCGAACGTGCGGCCAGACGGACGGTAACGAGTGGGTATATATACTAGTTCTTTTTCATATGTATAACAGCACTTACAGTTGTCATGGCTATGGCTTGTCGAATTGCTACGGCCAACCTAGAAATGAAAAAAGTTATAACTCCGCGTTATAATTCCACGGCGACCCCTACGGCCTGTAAAAGATAGCCATACGCCTTAGGGCGACCCTGAGGCCACGTCAGAAACTCTGCGGCCGCCGCACGTTTCTGTCAATTTAGGGGGGGTACGGCCGCCGTATCCTAGCCGTAGAGCAAATGTGACTGAGGAGTAAGCGATGCACATCGAATATCATAATTCATTACATTAAGCTTATGCTGGACGTTCACTTGATGGAAATAAGTATGCTGCATTTAGCATCTTTTACCCACTGGGAGTCATTTCCACAACAATATCATGAAAGGGCAACACATTAAACGGACTAGGTCGTCGCACACTCCCGTAACCGGTAAATCTCTCTCGTTGCCTCGAATAACAACCCGGACACAAAGCTGTGGTTGGGTAATTAAAGGGAGAACAATGGCAAATCTCAAAATGAGGAATCGTCTTACATTGAGTTTAGGAAGGGGCTGTCCCAGTGAGGAGATGACGTATGCATGCAGGTGCTCCGTGTACTCGCGCTTGGCATCGCGACGTTCGTTCTCCAAGCAACCAATCTTCAAACGCGACAGCGTTGCAAACAGATGATGATAATTCTCCATCAGGACCACATCCCTTGGGGTCTTTAGACTTTCCAGAGCGGCTTTCTCCACTGTTTGGCAAGAGCAAAATAGAATAAGCCAATCAACTACAGTCGTCAGTGGATCCCACAAATCGCAAACAGCATCACTCGTACATCGTATAAACTGGCTGGTTTTGTGATGACATCACAAAGCTGTAATTACATGGGATTGGGGAGTGGAGGTAATGGGGAGGACAGATCCTACTTCTGTCATGGGCAATGCCAGTGCATTCCAAAACGTCCGCAACAAGTGTGTGTCCACACTCAGGAGAGCCAGAAAATAACATCTGTCCAACCTGACGAATTAACTTTCAAACTCGTCTCCCTCCTCAAGAACCTGGTGCCGGCACCTTGTTAAGTCTGTCTCTGGACTATGCTTTCAAACTCGTCTCCCTCCTCATGAACCTGGTGCCGGCACCTTGTTAAGTCTGTCTCTGGAATATGCTTTCAAACTCGTCTCCCTCCTCACGAACCTGGTGCCGGCACCTTGTTAAGTCTGTCTCTGGAGTATGCTTTCAAACTCGTCTCCCTCCTCACGAACCTGGTGCCGGCACCTTGTTAAGTCTGTCTCTGGAATATGCTTTCAAACTCGTCTCCCTCCTCACGAACCTGGTGCCGGCACCTTGTTAAGTCTGTCTCTGGAATATGCTTTCAAACTCGTCTCCCTCCTCACGAACCTGGTGCCGGCACCTTGTTAAGTCTGTCTCTGGAGTATGCTTTCAAACTCGTCTCCCTCCTCACGAACCTGGTGCCGGCACCTTGTTAAGTCTGTCTCTGGAGTATGCTCCCTTCTATCCCTTCTCTCACTTCAAATGGCACCACAGCCGACTCCGCTCGTGAGAACGCCGAATGCCTCAATTCTGTGTTTGATTCCAGATCTTGTGTCCCCAACCCCTCAAACTCTTGGTACCCACCTGGTCACTTGGTACCCAGTCACACCCAATTGCTCCTGGATTCAGTGTCTTTTGCACCTGAGAAGGTGTAGAAGGTTATTTCGACCCTCGACTTTGACTCTGCGACTGCATCAGACGGCATCAGCTCAGGTGTCCGAAAAACCTGCTCTTGCACATCTTCTCTCCGCCCTTTTCATCCAATCATTTACCCAAGGTCATCTTCCATCTGCAAATCAGCCAACATCACAATCAGCATTACATCAAAAAGATGCAAAAACGGATCCCCTTTCCTACAGACATATCAGCTTACTTCCAATCATCAGGAAGATCATGGAATCCATCATCACAGTTGATATGAAATACTTCCTTTTCTCCAACAACCTCATCTCAGCCGCACCCAATTTGGGTTCAGACCTCGTCACTCCACCTTGGACATGCTGCTTCTACTCACCCAACAATAGATGGAGGCCTTCAATGGCAGAAATGAGATCAGAGACGTTTCTCTGGTGCGTTTGATACTGTCTGGCATCCCGCCAAACTCTCCACACACTTTGTCTATGACATCCGAGGCCGACTCCACACTTGGCTTACTGACTTGTTCTACTGTCGTAACCAATTTGTGGCACTCAATGGATTTATTTTCATCTCCTACTCCTGTCATGGCTGGAGTGCCCCAAGGCACGTTCTGCGCCCACTCCTATTCCTGATCTTCATCGATGATGTCCCCAACTCTCTGGAAAATACTTTTTATCTATTTTCTGAAAGCTCCAACTTCTGCCATGACGTCCTTCATCCCCAGACAAGCAGGTTGCTCCCTCTTCCCTCCCTTCAGACCTTGACAATATCACAAGCTGGTCAAACACTTGGAATATGCCTTTCAATCCTAACACATTTCAAGCTCTCACCATCTCCACGAAAGGATCGTCAATAGCAACTCCCATCCCCAATATTAACATCCCTCTTGATCTTTTTTGGGCAAACCACATTTCAAAGTTGGCCTCCAGAGCCAGTTGACAACTGGACTGGCTCCCCTGCCTCACATCTTGCTCAGCTTGATGCCATGGAAGCCAAAGTCTTCAATATTATTGGAGTCTCCCACATGGGGATGAGTCTATTGGCATGTCACTTTCCCATCGCAGATAGATTGGTGGTCTCTCTTCAACCACCTCCTTTCTGGTCTTGCATCTTCAGCTCTTTCCATGCTTCTCCCACCCCTCACCTCCCTCCCAAGTTTCTGCAGGGCACACATGGTGCACCATCAACCCCCTTCTGGTGAAACTTTCAAAATCCATGATCACTGTTCACCTCCACTCATTTGTTCCTTTTTTTCCAGCCTGTGGGACAAGCTTCCATATTCTATTCAATCTCATTCTTCCCTCCAGGTCTTCAAGACAGGTGTTCACTATAATCTCACGTCATCCAAAATCCAAAAATCGTGATCTTTTCTACCCTCGTTAACCCAACCCAATCCCTCCTCCTTCCAAATTTCAAGTTTTTCCCTCCTGAGAATTTCCTTCTGTATCCATCTTGTCCATCCCATGTATCTTTTTCCTGCCCCCATTCCTCTCCACACCCATTGTTTGTCCAAGTCTCCCTCTACCTTGGCCTTCAACTCTGATGTTTGTGTTTCCCCACTTCCATCCCCCTCTCTCTCTACCGTTCGTTTTGTCCTGTTGCAATCGGATCCATTCGGTGCACTAGCTCTTCCATGAGCCTCGATTCTGTAAACAAAAAGTAACCCCCTGGGGGCACTGACGGTTAGTACCCCACATTTCCCCATGCATACAAAGCCAAAAGCAGGGTTAGGCGATCAGTTGCGTACGTGCTTGTCTGCATTTTAAAAATTCATTTTCTCTGCAAACGTTGGTTCGATTGACACGAAATTTTCACCATAGGAGCACCTCCTCCAGTAAAATATTTTAATGATAATCATGATGTTGTGGCGGACACAAAAGCCCACTGGCGTGGTGACATCATTCCACGCACCAAGTGGGCGGTGGCCACGCCCGAGGGGTAGGCGTGGCCTCATGATATACCCCGGGCGACCAGCCCGGAGGAGTACAGTGTTACAGTGTAGTCTTACAATAAAGACGTTTATATGTTACCGCTTGTCCGCTTCCTCCTTGCTCACAAGCAGCGCGCGTAACGCCGCGCTTTACTGGTGACCCTCGACGTTGGATCTGCCGGAGCGATCCTTCCACACGCGACGCCATCGCCATGGCCGCCTTCGTCAAACTTCCGGAATTTTGGGAGGCTCAGGCCGAAGTCTGGTTCGTCCAGGCCGAAGCCCAATTTCAGCTTCGGCACCTCACCGGCGATGACACGCGCTACTGCCACGTCGTCGCCTCCCTCGGGCCCGGCACGGCCGCTCGAGTTGTGTCCGTCCTTCGCCACCCACCGGACGGCCACAAGTACGAGGCACTCAAGCGGCTACTCCTAGCCACGTTCAGCCTCACGGACGACGCACGGGCCGACCGCCTCCTGGATCTCCCCGAGCTCGGTGAGACGCGCCCGTCGGTCCGAATGGACCATATGCTGTCACTGTTGGGCGACGAAGCCCCCGGTTCGCTATTCCGGGCGCTTTTCCGTCGCCAACTTCCAGCGCAGGTTCGCCTCGCGTTGGCCGGGACCGGGCTAACGGAACCCCGAGCATTGGCGGCCGAGGCGGACAAGTACTTCGCCGCTTCGGACACGCGGGCGAGCGTTGGCGTGGCCGTCACGGCCTTCGACGCTGCTGTTCCACAGCATCATCTTCTACAGCACGCTGAGTTTCAGCAGCATGCTGATACGCACCTCGTGAACGCCGCCACGCCCCGCCCACCGCCGCGGCGAAAACCGCCACCGCGGGGAAACCCGTCGACTCCACCGGCCTGGCGGAGCCAGCCGCGCTCCTCCAGCTCCACCACCTGGTGCTGGTTCCACGCCAAGTTCGGCCACGAAGCTCGGCGGTGTCATCCGCCGTGCTCCTTCAACGGGTCGGGAAACGCCCGGGCCGGCGCTCAATTGTGGCGATGAGCGCCGGCCGTTCGAGCAGCCTGCTGTTCATAACGGACACCTTCTCCGGGCGCCGTTACCTGTGCGACACGGGAGCACAGGTGAGTGTCATTCCCGCCGGCACGTCAGACAAGCACGCCGCGGGTGGGGGCCCCGCGCTGCTTGCCGCGAACGGGACGCCCATCCGTACGTACGGAAAACGCTGCCTCTCTCTGCGGTTTGGAGGGCAGGTTTTCCGATGGACGTTCGTCACCGCCGACGTGCCCATGGCACTGCTTGGCGCGGACTTCCTGTGCGCTAATGGGCTCCTGGTCGACGTCAAGCGCAGACGGCTTGTCCAGGCCGAGACGTTCAGCTCGCTCGCATGTGCGTTGCCCAGCTCAACGAGCGGCTTGCCAAGCCGCTTGCCGAACGATTCGGTTCCGGCCACGTTGGTCTGTACGCTTCTGGCAGCGGACGCATTCACCCGCCTCCTCGCCGGCTTCCCGGCCCTCACGCGGCCCACCTTCTCGGCGGGGGCCGTCAAGCACGGGGTGGCCCATCACATCCCCACCGTCGGGCCACCGGTCTACGCCCGGGCACGCCGCCTCGAGCCGACGAAGCTGGCGGTGGCAAAAGCGGAGTTCGCTACCCTGGAGCGACTCGGCATCGTTCGGCGCTCAGAGAGCGCTTGGGCGTCGCCGCTGCACATCGTGCCGAAGCCCGGCGGGGGATGGCGACCGTGCGGGGACTATCGCCGTCTCAATGACGCCACGACTCCCGACCGCTACCCCGTCCCCCACATTCAGGACTTTTCCGCCCGTTTGGCGGGCAGGTCCTTCTTCTCGAAGGTGGACCTCATACGCGGCTACCATCAGGTCCCCGTCAGGCCGGAGGACGTCCCGAAGACGGCGGTCATCACGCCATTCGGACTCTTCGAGTTCCTGCGCATGCCCTTCGGTCTGAAGAATGCGGCTCAGGCGTTCCAGCGACTGATGGACAGCGTCCTGCGCGACTTGGATTTTGTCTACGTCTACCTGGACGATATCCTCGTCGCCAGCGCGTCCCGCGAAGAGCACCTACGCCACCTCCGCACGCTCTTCGAACGCCTGGGCCAGCATGGCCTGATTGTGAACCCCGCAAAGTGCCGGTTCGGCGCCGCCACAATCGATTTTCTGGGGCACCGTGTCACCAGGCACGGAGCCGTCCCCCTGCCGGCCAAGGTGGAGGCGGTGAAGGGGTTTCCGCGCCCCCGCACGATCAGAGGGCTGCAGGAGTTCCTGGGCATGGTGAACTTTTACCATCGGTTCCTGCCCCGTATCGCCCAGCTCCTGCGCCCCCTGCACGAAGCTCTCCGAGGTAAGCCGGGCAAAGGCGACGTTACCTGGACCGAGCAGATGGACACGGCGTTCACGGGCGCGAAGCTCGCCTTGGCTAACGCCACCATGCTCGCGCACCCGGCGCCCGATGCACCGATCGCCCTCACCACCGATGCCTTGGACTACGCGGTGGGCGCGGTGCACGAGCAATGGGTGCGTGGAGCTTGGCAACCGCTGGCGTTCTTTAGCCGGCAGCTTCGCCCGCCCGAACGCCGTTACAGTACCTTCGACCGCGAGTTGCTCGGACTTCACTTGGCGGTCAGGCACTTCCGCCATCTGCTCGAGGGCCGGGCGTTCACTGCCTTCGTCGACCACAAGCCGCTGATCTTCGCGATGGGCAAGGTCACCGAGCCGTGGTCGGCCCGGCAGCAGCGTCACCTCTCGGCCGTGTCCGAGTACACGACGGACATCCAGCACGTCGCGGGGAAGGACAACCCGGTGGCGGATTGCCTTTCCCGGGCCGTCGCCCACGCAGTCCACCTCGGCATCGACTATGCCCGGATGGCAGCGGACCAGGCCGCTGACCCCGACGTCCAGGCCTTGCGGACCGCCGTCACGGGCCTCCGCGTCACCGAGGTGCCGTTCGACGGCGCGGGCGCGGCCCTCTTGTGCGACGTCTCCCTCGGGCGTCCCCGCCCCATTGTGCCCGCGGGCTGGCAGCGCCAGGTGTTTGACGCCATCCACGGCCTGTCCCACCCGGGCGCGAGGGCCTCCCAAAGGCTGATCTCCGACAAGTTCGTCTGGCATGGCCTCCGGAAGGCCGTCCGCGGCTGGGCCAGGACATGCCTCGCGTGCCAGCGCGCCAAGGTGCACCGGCACACCCAGGCCCCGTTGGCCCCGTTCACGGTGCCGGAACGCCGGTTTGACCACGTCCACGTGGACCTGGTGGGACCTCTGCCCCCCTCGCGGGGTTTCACCCACGTCCTCACCATGGTGGACCGCACCACCCGGTGGCCGGAGGCCGTGCCGTTGGCGTCCACAACGGCGGCCGATGTCGCGCAGGCTTTCATCGCCACCTGGGTCGCCCGGTTCGGCGCCCCCTCAGACATCTCATCCGACCGCGGCCCCCAGTTCACCTCGGAGCTCTGGGGGGCGGTTGCGCAGGGGCTCGGGGTCCGGCTGCACCGAACCACGGCCTACCACCCCCAGGCTAACGGCCTGTGTGAGCGATTTCACCGCTCATTGAAGGCCGCGCTCCGGGCCACCCTCCGCGACGGCGGCTGGGTCGACAGGCTCCCCTGGGTCCTGCTGGGCCTCCGGACGGCGCCCAAGGAGGACCTGCGCGCATCCGCGGCGGAGTTGGTCTTCGGGCAACCGCTGCGGGTGCCGGGCGAGTTCCTCCCCGACTCCACGGCACCATGGTCCGCGGCACAGCAGCGCTCCGCTCTGCAAGAGACCGCCCAGAGGTTCGCCCCGGTGCCAACGGCATGCCACGGGCACCCACCGACGCACGTCGCCCCGGAGCTTCGCACGGCGGAGTACGTCTTCGTCCGCCACGATGCCCATCGGACACCACTGCGGCCCCCGTACGACGGGCCTTTCCGCGTGCTGGAGACCGGGGCGAAGCACTTCACCCTGGACATCGGCGGTACTCCTGACCGCGTTTCGGTAGACCGCCTCAAGCCGGCCCACCTCGATGTGGACCATCCACCGCCAGTGGCCCGACCCCCACGTCGGGGCCGCCCTCCTGCGGGCGGACCCCCGGCACCGCCCAGCCCCGCCGCCACGCCGCCCCCCGGTCCTGCACCCATCCCAGGAGCAGCCAGGGGCATCCCACCTGGCATCCCTGCACCCCGGACGCCGCCGATCGCCAGGGGGCGCTTCGGCCGGGTCATTCGTCTGCCCCGCAAACTGGCCCTCCAGGTGCGCGGGAATTCTGGGGGGGCGCGTGTGGCGGACACAAAAGCCCACTGGCGTGGTGACATCATTCCACGCACCAAGTGGGCGGTGGCCACGCCCGAGGGGTAGGCGTGGCCTCATGATATACCCCGGGCGACCAGCCCGGAGGAGTACAGTGTTACAGTGTAGTCTTACAATAAAGACGTTTATATGTTACTGCTTGTCCGCTTCCTCCTTGCTCACAAGCAGCGCGCGTAACGCCGCGCTTTAATGTCATCGATCACATTATACAGGCACCATCTTGGAAAAACTGGAAAACGTTGCACCTCTATATCTCCGAACCCGCTCCATGGGAAAAATTGAAACGTGGCTCATTGTAATGAACTCTATGTGGGGAATAAGTGTTGCTAAACATGACGTCATTGGTGCCTTAATTATGACGTCATAATTCGACAGGGACAACGCTCGGTCTGATCAGTTTGAAATCTCTTGAGCGTGATCTATGCAACAATTATTTAGAGGATATAAATTTATGATGTCATCAGTCATGTGGTCTGGCATCCATATTGGATCAAAGAAAAAAAAACCTTCAAAAACAAGAGTTGGCTCGCACCAAGTTGATTGCGCAGCGTAAGTATTCTATGGATACCATGTAGTTCCCTACAGTTCCTGAGAAGATTTTTTAAACAGGTTACCTGAAATTGAGGCAAACCCCCTTTTTCAGCCTCTTGTAGGGGCAGATCTAGATCTGGATGGGGAGCACAACTCCATGAGACTTAATGCTCTGATGTATCATACCAAATTTGGTCTGCATCACTCAGGTGGTTGTGGAGAAGAAAACGTTTCAGTGAAAATGCCCCCCTTCCACGGGCGATACGATAATGAGGAGCACAACTTAAGGTTTGGGCATGGTCCAGATGCCTCGTGATAACTTTGGTCTGGATCTGTCTGGCAGTTTCTGAAAAGATGATTTTTGAAAGGAATACCAATATTTGGGGCAAAACCCCACTTTAACCTCCATTATTGGGGGGTGCCTCTGCGTGGGGAGAACAAGCCCATGAGACTTTGCCGTCTTGATGCATCATACCAAATTTGGGCCATATCGGTCAGGTAGTTTGTGAGGAAATATTTTATTCACATGTTAACGGACGTACGCATGTAGGGATGAATAAACGGACACGGGAAACCCACTCAATGAGGTTATTTTCGAGAAATAAGCTAAAAATATCAATACTAGAAGAAGCATGATGAATACGTTGGTGTACCAAATGGAACCGTAAATTTCCTGTTGATTGAAACCTCGTTTTACAGGTGTACGAAGGAAAATGATTGTAAAATTGTAGTTTGCTTTCCCACTGTGGTATTTAGCCTTAAAATGTTTCAGTTATATAAAGTATTTTAAAATGTGACCTTTGAATGAAGTACACTTTTCCATGCAATGTGCATGTAGAACATGTGCGCACATAAACATCTGAGTAGGCCTAATGCTCTTGCTCAATTTCCCTTGAAGACTAATCGCCCCTTTCTCCCTCTAGTAATGGCATTTGCAATGTTGTGATGTCACGCACGAGAAACAAAGATGGCAGCTATCAGTTTGCTGTAAGCTTTGTCGAGCTCTCCTCGCCGCGAAGCATTTCGAAAGATGGCCTCGGCAAGTCCCGCAAACTCTTCAAATGCCGTGACGAACGATAGAATTCCTGCTTTGCCCTTTTTTGGCACCTTTGCCTCATCCATCTGCCGCTCCATCCCAGCCTGCGAGGCACAAGAATGAGGGGAACGGCACAGACGTGCATTCAGTACTTTGAGAGGAGCAAGTGCACTACTCCCCCACAGGTAAAATCATACGTCGGGTCAAGGTGAAGCAGTTGCAAAAATATTGAAAGTTAAAGAGTTTGGTTACGTACAATATGTCGATCGAAATTCCTTTTAATGAGGACGAGCACATTTCCCAACGTAGTGCTCAGAAAGGATGTGGAATCCGCTTTTTGTGCCGTCAACACGTGATGGCTCATGTTCACCAACATGTACAAGGAGTTCAAGCCGTCCAACCTATCACCCGTGGTGATGAGACTCGCGAGCTCCATCTCGACGGCACCGAAAACCTCAGCCATGAGTCTCTGGAGAATTTCCGCGTCCACCCGCCTGCATCCAAAGGACAATCATTCACCCGATGCTCTCGACTCTTGAACGCTTTGAACGCTTCGCAAAACAAAATGATGTGCATATGTATACCATCATGCATCGTCTTTATGACAAGTATGAACAAACTCGGTCCATACATCTCCGAGATGTGGTTGTGGAGTCGTGGACTCACGCACAGACGGACGGAGGGATGACAAGACCCAATCCCACTTCCGGTCGAGAAATACTCAAAGGTGGCGTGAAACAATCATGACGAGCAAACGGCTCGATTACGTCGTTTTCCCAGTAAATAAATTTTAAAAGATAATAGACAATGAACTATTGATATGGATATCTCTATATATAAAGGAGGAGTGTCTGTCTGTCTGTCTGTCTGGATGTCCGCTTATAACTCAAGAACTGGACATCGGAGAAAAGTTTTAGACACAGATTCGGAATCAGCATAAAATTCCGGTGGTTATAGGGTACTTTTTATTTTAATATCAATGGTTTAAAAAACCGCGCCAGCTGCAATTCCATGGTGTAGTTTGTGGCGGCGCTATTGCCCCTTTCCGATCCCATGACGCATTGCGATTCCGATTCGCGATAAGGTCTATGCGCTATCACCGACACTTTTCCACCTTTTCCATACCTTTTAATCAGATTTACCTTATCTTCCATCGTAACCACATTACGCTTGGAAACACTAGCATTATCCTTCTTCGGACCCATGGCTAACACAGACACAGTAAAGGAATACTGTACGTCGCCTCTGTTTTGAATGCGAATCAGCGGTTGTACAGTATACTGTACGTACATATTTATATATTTTTAATGTGCTTTTTATTGTATTTTTAAATTGTTTCTTTAGCTTCTTTTATTGTTAATTTATGTACTATTTTATTTATTTTAAATATATATTTTAAGGAAAACAAATGTTTTCACGTCCTTAGGAGTGACGTAAAGTCGCACATAATGACGTTCGCTGCCCGGTCATGAAAGAAATTATGATTCTCTTGACAAAGTGACATGCAGATCAGGCAGTAAACCTCCCAACTGAGTTTCTCAACAGTCGTCAGCCTCAATTCTAAAATCCTGAATTTTCATCCTATTGACTTGAACTTTGAATAGGATTTACATATCGGCTTACTGAATTAAACCACCAACTATTTTTGAGATCGGCGTAGGCCAAAAGGTCAACGTAGGCCAAAGGTCAACCACTCTTTTTTTTAGTTTCTAAAATCCTCAATTTTCATCCGATTCACTTGAAATGTGAATGGGATTTACATATCAGCAAACTGAATTCAACCAACAACTATTTTTGAGATCACCATAGGCCAAAAGAGCAACATAGGCCAAAAGTCAACAACAATTTCAAATTTCTAAAATCCTCAACTTTCATCTGATTGACTTGAAATGTGAAGAGGATTTGCATATCAGGTCACTGAAATTGAACCACCAATTCTTTTTGAGGTCAGCATAGGCCAAAAAGTAAACATAGGCTAAAGGTCAACAACTTAAGGTGAAGTTTTAAAAATCCTACATTTTCATCCAATCGACTTGAAATTTGGATAGGATTTGCATATCGGGTCACGTAATTCAACCACCAATTAAATTATTTTTGAGGTCAAAAGGTGAAAATATCAATATGGGCCAAATTTCTAAAATCGTCAATTTTCATCTAATTGACTTGAAATTTGAAGAGGATTTGCATATCAGATCACTGAATTAAACCACCAATTATTTTTGAGGTTAACATAGGCCAAAAGGTCAACAACTTATTTCAGGAATATTTCAAGACATATTTCTGGCACAGGGGCAATCAATGAAGGTTGTAGGCTACACATGGGAGAACAAAACGTGGAATCGCAGGAAGAAGGACATTCCAGTAGACAATTATCCTGGAGTTTATGCCAGCAGCGCAATTGGCAGAGTCTACACAGTTCATCCAAAGAACAGAGACTGTTTCTTTCTGCGCCTTCTCCTGCACACTGTCAGAGGTCCAACATCCTTTAAAGATTTGCGACGGGTTAATGGTCAAGATTGTGCCACCTTCCGCGATGCCTGCCGACTCCATGGTCTATTGGAAGAAGATGAACATTGGAAAAAAGCCATGGATGAGGCAGCAGTCTCACAGGCACCAAAACAACTACGGCAGCTGTTTTCCATCATATTGGCAGCATGTGACATTCAGGATCCAGAGAAGCTCTGGGAGGACCACAAAGGAAATATGTCTGAAGACTTTCTTCACTTGGCCAGACGTCAGAACCCTGGTGTGGATATTGATTTCAACTGTGCAATCTACAATCAAGCCCTGATTGAGCTAGAGAAGCACCCGATTGCCTATGGAACCACTATGGCAAATTGTGGAATGCCCCAACCAGAAAACAGCATTGAGGGAATGGCTCAGGGGCTTCTGAGGGAAACAAACTACAACATGGAAGAGCTGACCACATTTGTAGAGCAGAATGTCCCAAGAATGGTTGAGGACCAACAGCATGTCTTTACTTCTATCTTGAAGAGTGTTGATGATGATGATGATGCCGGCAAGATATTCTTCCTCGATGCTCCTGGCGGGACAGGAAAAACATTCCTCATTAATATCATCCTGGCCAAGGTTCGTCAAAAGTCGGAAATTGCTCTGGCTGTGGCCTCAAGTGGAATTGCAGCTACACTTCTTGAAGGAGGAAGGACAGCACACTCAACTTTCAAACTGCCTTTGGATTTGACCAAGCAAGACACCCCAACCTGCAACATTAGCAAGAATTCAGCAAACGCCAAGATCCTTCAACAGTGCAAAATCATCATCTGGGATGAGGCTACTATGAACCACAAGCAGGCATTCGAAGCAGTGAACAGAACACTCCAAGATATTCGCAACAACAAGAAAATCATGGGTGGTGTGACAACTGTTCTGGCTGGAGACTTTCGTCAGACTCTCCCAGTCATCCAACGGGGCACAAGAGCAGATCAAGCCAAGGCCTGTATCAAGTCTTCTTATCTCCTTTGGCCACATGTGCAAAGACTTACCCTGAATACCAACATGAGAGTCCACCTTCTTGGTGACAACACTGCAGGGGCGTTCTCAAGCCAGCTTTTGAAAGTTGGCAATGGCCTATACCCTCAAGATGCATCAGAACAAATAATTCTACCATTTGGACAGTTTGTTGAAACAAAAGATGACGATCAAAAAGGTCTTTCCCAATATGGAGACCCAGTTCCAGGACTCATCATGGCTTGCCGAAAGAGCCATTTTGGCCCCCAAGAACAATGCTGTTCAAGAGATCAACAATGTGCTCCTCCACCAACTTCCCGGTCATGAAATAAATTATGATTCTCTTGACAAAGTGACAGATGAAGATCAGGCAGTAAACTTCCCAACTGAGTTTCTCAACAGTCTTCAGCCTCAAGGACTCCCAACACACAGGTCGATTCTCAAGGTGGGAGCACCAATCATGCTTCTAAGGAATCTTGATCCACCAAAGCTGTGTAATGGAACACGAATGACAATCCAGCAAATGATGCCGCATGTCCTAGAGGCAACCATCCTCTCAGGACAATACAGAGGAGAGAAAGTATTCATTCCAAGGATACCACTTACTCCACCTGACCTTCCATTCTCCTTCAAGAGGATTCTGTTCCCCATCAGGCTATGTTTTGCTATGTCCATCAACAAGGCGCAGGGGCAATCAATGAAGGCTGTAGGCCTGAACTTCACAGAACAAGTGTTTGCCCATGGCCAGCTGTACGTGGGCTGCTCGAGGGTTGGAAAACCAAGCAATCTTTATATCTTGGCACCAAGTAAGAAAACCAGAAATGTTGTATACCAAGAGGTTTTGAGAAATTGAAAATTGACAAAACGTCATGTAGGAAATGTACTGTGATATTGCTCTAAAATATACATGTTCTTTTCATCAAATATTTGTCTTATTCTTATTCAACCCGGGCGAAGCCGGGTACCTCAGCTAGTATATAATAAGCGGAAATGAAGTCAATTCCACACATTATCTCTGATCGGAAAGAAAAACAAGAAGAAAAAGACGTAAAATGTCATCGCCGCCGTGGTTCTAGTAGGTTTGCTGTATGGAGTTAAAGGCAGTCAGTCGGCCATCTTTTGTCAGATTACAAAACAAAATCTTCTGCATAAGTATTCTCTCATATATTGTGTTTGTGCCAAGTTTCAACAAAATCGGTCCATGCATGTCAATAAATGGTCGGGGACACGTTTAAGTGACAAAATGGCCACCAGTCGGCCATCTTGGATCTGATCTTGAAAAGAAATGACGTGCACATATAAACCAGCATTCCTTATCTGTGCGCAAAGTTTGAACAAGATCAGTAAACGCAGGCGTCAAAGGACGACGATTCCCTGGGTCCGGTGGTCAATTGCAGGCCCGTCACTCCACAGATCCAGGAGCTCATTGAAGTCTTGGTGCACACAGTACGAATTCATCCTCGACGAAGGCCATTCCAATTGAAACGTTGGATTGTCCGAGCCATTTGCTCTTCTTTTGGGAAACCAAGTTGGTCGTGCTCAAGCGGGTTCTCCACAGTACGATTCTCGACGTTTTAGAGATTGCGAATACTCTCGATTACAAACTGTTCTTGCAGAAAATTACAGAAAAAAAGTAAAGTGGGAAGGCAATGGCAAGCCACCCAGTGTATCAATCGCTGTGTTCATACCCAATCAGAAAGATGATGCAGCAGATGGATCAGAACAATATCAACACAATACATTTTTCAGAAGTTCAAAAAGCTTTTTGTGGCACTCACGGAAAATCTTGGCCAGTCAACAATGAGTGAGGACGGCTTTGTATCGCTCCGTCCAACTCGGATTCCACCTTGAACAATGCACGGGACCAGGTAAACGAGAGGCAATTGGTAACAGCTAATGGTGGGCCATTCAATTCTTATTATATCCAGTAGATAAAAAGGAACCAAACCTTCATTTGCACACATTCGCACCTCATTCGTACAAATGAAAGGTAACATTGACCATGTAGCTCACACAAGACGAGACTGCTCCACACGGAAGGTGTTGCACCTCTTTTGCGAGGTTTCAAAGGAGGAGAATCACTTGTACGTGGATGGGGAAGTGGTAACACTTATGCACGAAATAAATACTTCGATTTAAAAGACAATGGGGGACCGGCTGAATTCAAGTCGGCCACAGTGAAAATGCAAGCAGGTGCCGAGCTTCACCGAATGAGGGGCGTCATTGGTGAGGACCTGCAGGTTAAAGAACTTGCACAGGAAATCTTGCTCAGCCAAGCACATTGGCTCAAGTTCTGCCAACACCTGCTCAAATACCTGTCACTCACAAACAACGCACGATTAACACGCCATCTTGTCAAGAACCAAAATATCGTGTTCAGTTGTGATCGTTCTAAGGGTCGCTCGGTTCGGCCATTCGTACGGACCCCATTCCATAATCCCGCTTGACGTGCATTCACATTCACAACAGGCTTCACCTTGTCAAACGCAGATCGCTCCGTGACATCCTGGTCAGGTGCCGACATGATGCCCACGTCGGAGGGAGGAGAGGTCGCGAGGGTGCGTGGATGGCCAGGAGTGCTCGGGAGGCCCGCCAGGGTATTCGCTCCGAGCTTATTCAGGCTGCTCGACGAACCCGTATACCTGCCGGCCCCAACCTGCACAGCTGCACGGGTCCACGACTCAAAAACGACCATGCCGTGTGTCATCGGGAAGTCTATACCAGGTCCCTAAAGTACTTGGCACCTTAATAAATACCGCTTTTCTTTCATTCGTTCTCCTATTATTAAGAACACCTAATATATTGTTACAGACGTGGCTTAATATTTACAAGCGGATATGGAGGCCAAATTCCATATTCGCAACAATATACAGCAGAATGGCGCATGCTGTCATGGTCGTTCAACAGTCTCGTGTGTTTGCAGTCGCTTCCATGTAGGCCTCATTTTGATGCCTTTACAATGGAACCACAGGTTGGGTAATTGCTTGTGCGAATGACAGAGAAATCGAAACACAAACAGATGGACAAATCAATCGACCTCCAAGTACATCGATCCCAGGACAGCAATGACGCGTCGTTTTTGATTGGAAACTTCAGAAGAAGAGCAACAACCAATGAGTTATTTGTCTTTCCTGGAAAGCCTGAGTGGAAGCAGCACCAGGACTATCTTATCGAATCAAGTCTTACCACTCGAATGCCACACACGAACGTTTAGCCAAGCAAAGTCAGACTTCGGCAACATGGTTGCCTACAACAGGCCGACGTTACAAAACCAGTCGAGCATAAAGATGGCGTCGTTGGAGTTTAACAGTCATCTCGTGACGTTGTTCCTTTTCTCCCCCTTGATCTGGAACATTCAAACGACTCTGATCCACAAATAAACGAGCACAAAATACTGGCTCAGAACACCTTATATTTGGTGGCCCTGGAAACGAGTTCGACTCCATGTGCCCCGATTCACCCACCATGTGGCATACGACTCACAAAGCCAAAAGTCCTGGCCACTTTGGAGAGGACATTGTGAACCCTGCGATGGATGCAAACAACTGGAAAAATGTTCAAGTCTCATCAAACATCCCATTACAGTGCATTCAGAAAGTATTCAGACCCCTTCACTTTTTTCACATTTTGTTATGTTGCAGCATCATGCTGAAATCGTTTCAATTCACTTTTTCCCTCATCAATCGACACTCAATACCCCAATACCCCATAATGACAAAGAGAAAACTGGATTTTAGAAAGTTTTGCAAATTTATTAAAAAGAAAAAACTGAAATATCACATTTACATAAGTATTCAGACCCTTTGCTATGACACTTGAAATTTAGCTCAGGTGCCTCCCATTTCTCTTGATCATCTTTGAGATGTTTCTACACCTTGATTGGAGTCCACCTGTGGTAAATTAAATTGATTGGACATGATTTGGAGAGGCACACACCTGTCTATATAAGGTCTCACAGCTGACAATGCGTATCAGAGCAAAAACCAAGCCATGAGGTCGAAGGAACTGCCTGCAGAGCTCAGAGACAGGATTGTGCGAGGCACAGATCTGGAGAAGCCGACAAAAAAAAATCTGCTGCATTGAAGGTTCCCAAGAGCACAGTGGCCTCCATAATTCTTAAATGGAAGAAGTTTGGAACAACCAGGACTCTTCCTAGAGCTGGCCGCCCGGCCAAACTGAGCAATCGGGGGAGAAGGGCCTTCGTAAGAGAGGTGACCAAGAACCCGATGGTCACTCTGGTTGAGCTCCAGAGATCCTGTGTGGAGATGGGAGAAACTTCCAGAAGGACAACCATCACTGCAACACTCCACCGATCTGGGCTTTATGGCAGAGTGGCCAGACGGAAGCCTCTCCTCAGTGAAAGACACAGGAAAGCCCACAGAATCTTGTTTCTCACAGTCTGAGAGTCCTTTAGGTCCTTTTTTGCAAACTCCAAGCGGGCTTTCATGAGACCACAGGTGGAGTCCAATCAAGGTGTAGAAACATCTCAAAGATGATCAAGAGAAATGGGAGGCACCTGAGCTAAATTTCAAGTGTCATAGCAAAGGGTCTGAATACTTATGTAAATGTGATATTTCAGTTTTTTCTTTTTAATAAATTTGCAAAACTTTCTAAAATCCTGTTTTCTCTTTGTCATTATGGGGTATTGAGTGCAGATTGATGAGGGAAAAAAATGAATTTAAACGATTTCAGCATAAGGCTGCAACATAAAATGTGAAAAAAGTGAAGGGGTCTGAATACTTTCTGAATGCACTGTAGGTGCTCAAACCATCACATCTTGGTCTTTTCCAAAACGAGTCAGCAGTGCAGTTTAAATGTTTGGATAATCGAAATAACTGCTCAAGACCTTACCCGGTTGAGCTTCACAAGGATACACAAAGGAACATCTTACCGATCATGCCTGTGTTCAATCAACAAAACATTCGTAAATCCATCTGTTTGTCGACTTCATTTCACCGGGAAAGTGAAATTTGGAATTTGTTCCAGGGTGCCGGCCGATAGCTCACCTACTCTTCTCGAAGGGCACCGTGGGATTTTTAACGTCCACCAACTGAAGCGGCAGATGGGACACCTGGGCACGCAAGTTGATGAATCGCCCAGTCCGTAAAACAGCTGGATGACATTTTATAGCTGGGTCGGGATACATACCCAGGTGAGCCTGCTGGTTACCTCGAGGTGAGCCTGCTGGTTACCTCGAGGTGAGCCTGCCATCCAAGGTTGCATCTTAACACACTGTTAACAAGTTAATTAAAAAATGGATGCTCAATTAACAAGCGTTACGCCTAGGTCCCCCGGGGAAGTGATGTGAGTTGACAAAGTGGAAGACGCAGAAAACATGCTATGATATGATATTTCGCTCACAAGGTTCAGACATACATGGAGGCGGCCATCTTGGATTTTTATGTGACGACCCAATTTTCAATAGCGTTCTTCCTTATGCCTAGATACACCCACACACCAAATTAGAAGTTGGTAGTTCGCTTATTTTTCAAGATATTCTGCTCACAACGTTCAGACATACATGGCGGAGGCCATCTTAGACTTTGACGTGGCGACCCAATTTTCAATAGGGTTCTTCCTTATGCGTAGATACACCCACACACGAGATTATAAGTTGGTACTTCGCTTATTTTTCAAGATATTTCGCTCACAAGGTTCAGACATACATGGAGGCGGCCATCTTGGATTTTTATGTGGCGACCCAATTTTCAATAGCGTTCTTCCTTATGCCTAGATACACCCAAACACCAGATTAGAAGTTGGTAGTTCGCTTATTTTTCAAGATATTCTGCTCACAACGTTCAGACATACATGGCGGAGGCCATCTTAGACTTTGACGTGGCGACCCAATTTTCAATAGGGTTCTTCCTTATGCGTAGATACACCCACACACCAGATTAGAAGTTGGTACTTCGCTTATTTTTCAAGATATTTCGCTCACAAGGTTCAGACATATATATGGTGGCGGCCATCTTGGATTTTGACGTGGCGAGCCAATTTTCAATAGGGTTCTTCCTTATGCCGAGATACACCCACACACCAGATTAGAAGTTGGAACTTCGCTTATTTTTCAAGATATTTCGTTCACAAGGTTCAGACATATATATGGTGGTGGCCATCTTGGATTTTGACGTGGCGACCCAATTTTCAATGGCGTTCTTCCTTGTGCCTAGGTACACCCACACACCAGATTAGAAGATGGTACTTTGCTTATTTTTCAAGATATTCAGCTCACAAGGTTCAGACATACATGGCATCAGTTTTTGTCATCCTTTTTGTCATCATCATCCCTATTGATTCTTGTCTTGTCTTGTCTTTTTGATTCTTGTCTTATATATATGCCGTATATCGCTGCTGTTTGTTTTCTTGATTCTTGTCTTTTTGCAATTGTTGTTTTCATGTATTGTTATGCATTATGTTTTCCACTCTGTCAAAGCGCCTTTGGGCTTCTGGAAAAGCGCTATACAAAATAAATGAATTATTATTATTATTATTATTATTATCAGACATACATGGCGGCGGCCATCTTGGATTTTGACGTGGGTTGCACCCACACATCAAATTCGAATGCGGTCCTTCGCTTACGCACGCACGCATGCACACACGCACACCCGCACGCATGGACGGATGGACGGACACACGGACGGACGGACACACGGACGGAGGGGAAAACCATAGTCCCCCTTTCGCTCCGCGGTGCGACGGGGGACAAAAAGGCAATGTCGGGATGACAAACTACAGTCTAAAAAAGGTCCTAAACAACATAGGGATGATGTTGGTTTAGAGAGTAGCTGACAGTAATTGCCATCACATAACAATCCCAGTGCCGTGTATATTGAGAGTCTGGCCAACTGAAATACTGGCGCCATGTTGCATACCTAACTTCGTGCCCTGGCACTGCGAGATGTATGTCAGCTGTGGCAATCCTGTAGTTCTGTGACGAGGGAATCGATGTTATTACTGTTTGGTCGCAGATTTAATGAGGAACAACTAATTCAAGTTAAAGTGACGTGTTTGTTATTGGAATAATAAAATCTGCAAGCGGCGTCATTTATTCACACGAATTGTTTGCCTGTCGCGGCACACGATTTATTGTCAGCTGCATACAGCATACTGATACATTTTATTTCTCTTGGCATGAAATTGTAATTTGATAAAATGGAGCTTGTCTACTCGTTTTCATCTATTATCTGGAAACGTAACATACAATATTCCCATAATGCTACGAAAGTACAATGTCTATTATTTTATTCATTAAATATTATTTTATTCATTAGCTTGGGTTCACAAATGTTGTTATACTTTCGTTTTCAAAGTTGTTATACTTTCGTTTTACGTTTTCAAAGAACACTTTACTCAGGAAACTGACACAAACAGTGACAAATATTGCGTCATAAACAAGTATTTCCTGATATATAAGCATATATAAACAGTGCATGTTACAGGGAATATGTATAATAAGTGATTATGTATAATACCTGATTTTCAGTTATTATACATAATCCCTTGTATATATATATATATATATATATATACACACACTGCATATGCACACGAAAAATGTTACAGGGAATATGTATAATATATATATATATATATATATATGGTTGACAAAATAAATGTTAAGCTCACCAGAGACCTAATACACACGTGTCATGTCACTTTTGATTTGAAACCAATATATATTAAGCGATTTCACTTACTGAACATAAATATGAGTAAGGTGATGGATTCCATCCAACTCGGCGTATTTTAACCACCCAAATAGCACTTCGTTCCTTGTCTCGAGGACGAGGAAATCTGTGCATTATACGACCTTGTCCTGGTCTAACAGAACATCACCAAGCGGCACAACACACCATGTTGGTTGATTTTATTGAAATATTACTCAAATGAAATATGCAACGATACGAAGCAATGGCACGGAATGGGTGCAGCGGGAAAGCTGCTCGGCTGAGGTGGGATGCAAAATGACGCCTGTAAACCACGTGACGCGGGCTCGACCAATCACGGCGGTAGTTGAGCAGACCAAAGGCTGGCCAGACTCTGTTAATATACGGCACTGAACAATCCCTACATCACTGCCTCATTTACACTTCATCAATCATTGCTTCAAGCTTCTACAAACATTTCACTGGTTACCACAGTACTTGATTACTCCTGTAGTGCAGCCACGTACTGAGACTGTACAAATTAGCAGCCCGAGTACAATGTTATATTATCAGTACATGATCCTCAACTTCTTACAAACTGCATGGACAATGGACATCTCTAATAACAGCATTCCAAAATTATCTCCATTTGTGATTGGTTACTCCAAGTTGATAAAAAGAAAAGTAGGAAAGACAAATAAAGTTGCAAGAAGTCCCTGAAATTATATAGGAGCTTCTTATACTTATGCATAAATGAACTACAGGAGCTTCTCATACTTTTAGCTCAGCCTAGCCCTAGACAATTGTCTGGAGGCAGTGATGTAGGATTGTTATGTGATGGCAATACTGTCAGCTACTCTCCAAACCAACATCATCCCTATCTTGTTTAGGACCTTGTTTAGACTGTAGTTTGTCATCCCTACATTGCCTTTTTAATTTAGCATAATTTTTTTTTATTCAGTTGTTTCTGTATTTTTTTTTACAATGTGGAATAACACAATGTACATGGTACTCAGAGGATACCCAATCTTGGAGCAAAAGTGTCAAGATATCTTAGTCGGCAATGTCAAACACTGCACTTGTTCCTATATTGTCTTACGTAACCCTGACTGTATCTTGCAGCTCTGTCTTGTTGCTCGTTTCTCAAAGAGTAATGTCTTCATCCAGCCTCATGCCACACAAGGACATGCACTTTAAAATGCCAAAATAACTGGGGTGGTTTGAAGGTTTCCCTCTAACCAATAGGGTGGGGACAGAGGGGAGGGGCGGAGCCTCTCGAGAGGTATTTATACACGGCCGGACGTGAAAGATACTCTCGTGGGTTTTACTGTTTTGTTCACTTGAAGTGTCAATACAACTTATTATACACTCGGAATGCAAATGTCCTCGATAAACTACGATGAGAGTACGAAAAGATACTCTAACCTTGGTTTTGTATCAGTGGGTGGGGCCGACGTTTTTTTTATCCGCGTCATCCCGACGTTAGTACGTCGAGTCGACAGTGCCAGCACACTGATAATAATAGTTTTGTAAAATTAACTTCAATGAAGAACTTTATCAAGACAAGATATAAGTATTTATCTGTGGTATCCAAATCCTGGTTCTGAGACATCAGAAGACCTCAGAAATACTTGAGTAGATTCTCACCTTGGTAATACTAACAAAATACAGTCACCATAAATCATCAGAAAGATGTCAGTCAAGCACACTGTACACGTGACACGCTTTCTTATCTGCGCATGCGCACAGCAAGGTTTTGGGTTGATCGAGTAATAATATAATAATAATAATGCATTTATTTTATATAGCGCTTTTCAGGAAGCCCAAAGACGCTTTGACAGAGTGCAAAACATAGTGCATAGCAAAACATAAAGACAATTGCAAAAAAAAGAAGAATCAATAGGGAAATATTCAAAGCACAAAGGAGGGAGAAGGAGAGGAGATAGTCAGGGGTTAGATGCTGTGGGTTAAATGTTGAATGCAGTGTTGAACAGGTGGGTCTTGAATGATGTTTTGAATGTGGTGAGTGAGGAGGAGTCTCTGATGGTGTGAGGTAGCGAGTTCCAGAGGGTGGGAGCAGCGATGGAGAAGGCCCTGTCCCCCCAGGATCTAAATTTGGTTCGGATGGGGGGGGGGGGGGGGGGTCAGGAGGTTGGTACCAGCAGAGCGGAGGTTGCGGGTGGGAGTGTGTCTGGAGAGGAGGTCAGCCAGGTAGGATGGGGCCAGGTTATGGAGGGCTTTGTAGGTCAAGAGGAGGATTTTGTACTGGATTCTCTGGGAGATGGGGAGCCAGTGAAGCTTGTAAAGGACGGGGGTGATGTGGTCACGGGTCCGGGAATGGGTGAGTAGACGGGCAGCGGAGTTCTGAATGTATTGGAGTTTATTGGTGATTGTTGAGGGTGAACCATAAAGGAGGCTATTGCAGTAGTCCAGACGGGAAGTGATGAAGGCGTGGATGAGGGTTTCTGCAGCCACGGAGGAGAGGGATGGACGGAGACGGGCGATGTTTTTCAGGTGAAAGAAGTCTGTCTTTGTGATCTGTTTAGTGTATTTGTCGAAGGAGAGGGTTTGGTCAAAGATGATGCCAAGATTCCGGATGTGAGGGGAGGTGGATACTGGGAAACCGTCGATGTTGAGGGCAAAGTTATGGGTGGACTTGGTGAGCGTTTTTGGGCCAATGATGATTATTTCAGATTTATCACAGTTAAGTTTGAGGAAGTTGATTTGAAGCCAGGATTTTATTTCAGTGATGCAGTTTGTCAGGATAGAGTGGGTGGCGGTGGAGATGGACTTGGTGGAGATGAAAAGCTGGATGTCATCGGCGAAGCAGTGGAATTGGAGACCATGACGGCGGATTAAGTAACCGAGGGGGGACAGGTAAAGGATGAAGAGGAGGGGGCCAAGAACTGAACCTTGGGGGACACCTTGGGGGAGGGGAGCAGTGGGGGATTTGCAGTTATTGATGGAGATGAACTGACGTCTGTCATAGAGGTATGATTTAATCCAAGAGAGGGCAGTGCCGGTAATGTTAAAGGTGGTTTCAAGTCGGGTGAGGAGGATGGTGTGATCGATGGTGTCAAAGGCGGCGCTGAGGTCGAGGAGGATGAGAATGTTGAGGTTGCCAGCGTCAGAGGAGAGGAGAAGGTCGTTGGTGATTTTGAGAGCAGTTTCAGTACTGTGGTTGGAGCGGAATCCGGATTGGAATGTTTCATATAGGTTATTGGCAGAGAGGTGATGTTTGAGTTGAGTGGCTACAGCGCATTCCAAAACCTTTGACAGAAAGGGTAGGTTGGAGATGGGTCTGAAGTTATTTAGGGTGTCAGGGTTTAGTCCAGGTTTTTTCAGAATGGGGGTAACAGCAGCAATTTTGAGGGATGGTGGGACGATGCCTGTAGACAGGGAGGAGTTTATTGTTGCAATGATAAGTGGAGAGAGAGCAGGAAGGGAGGCCTTGACAAAGCTGGAGGGGATGGGGTCAAGAGTGCAGGTGGCAGTTTTCATTCCGATGAGGAGTTCAGAGAGGTCAGTAGGGGAGACTGGGGAGAATTGAGACAGGGGATGGCAGGACAAGGGGGGGCAGGTGGTTTGAGGGGGAGCGGGTGCGGCGGTGGTCAAGCTGTTGTAGATGTTTTCAATTTTGCGTTGGAAGAATGAAAGGAAGGAGATGCAGTTGTCTATTGTGAATGACTGGGTGGTGGTGTTCAGGGGGCTGAGGAGTTTGTTTATTGTAGAGAAGAGTGCTTTTGGGTTTCCGGAGCCACAGTGGATAATTTGAGAGTAGTAGGCAGAGCGGGCGCGGGAGAGGGCATCTTTATAGTGTTGTATGTGGTCCTTGTAGGCCTGGGAGTGAACTGTGAGACCTGTTTTATTGCGGAGTCTTTCAAGTTGGCGAGCACGAGTTTTCATCAGGCGGAGTTCAGGGGTAAACCAGGGAGCAGAATGGGTGAAAGAAACTGTTTTGGTTTTTATAGGCGCAAGTTGGTCAAGGCAGGAGGAGAGAGTGTGGTTGTAGTAGTCAGTGAGGTCAGAAGGGGTGTGGAGGTCAACGAAGGGAGAAGTGGACATTTTTTCAGAGAGGGTCGATGAGAATGAGGCAGGTGAAAGAGCGTTTAGCTTACGGAAGTTGATAGTGCGATAATGCCTTGGTGCTGGGGTGGGGATGTTGATGGTCAGAGTGATGGCTAGGTGGTCAGAGAGAGTGAGGTCGGAGCCAGAGAGATGGTGCAAAATTAGTCCAGTAGAGCAGACAAGGTCCAAAATGTGACCACGGTTATGGGTAGGCGTGGGGAAGGGCGTGGCCTTCCCAAACTACGATGGCGCCGGTTGAGCACGAGAGAATACGCTTTCAGAGAGTATCTGTAAATATTTAACTGGAGAAATAAACTGGAGAAACAAATTATAACAAAGGATTCTGCACCAAGTAAAACTCCAGTCATTGCCATTGAGAGAGGCCCAGCTCAGAAATACACCGTCTGAATAATTATTATAATATTTGAGTCGATGATGTTCTACTGATTTTCGAATGTTGTAGTACAAACTTTATAGACGTGCTCACCAGTGGTGTCCTGAGGGTGTCTGGCATAATTTTTAATTTAAAAAAACAAAACAATTGTTCCCCCGTGTGGAAGAAAATTATAATATTTGCGTACTTAATTTGTGTGATTGAGTGGATTTTTCTTGAGCATCAACCGCTTGCTGCAAACACTTGCGTTTTAATTGCTTGCTTAAGCTTCCTTAATACAAAAAGTAATCAGCTTTAATTGTGTTCTATTGAAGCACGGTGCTACGCGCGCTACTTGCTTACCAAGGAGGAAGCGGACAACGCGGAAAATCAAGAGTCTTTATTGAAAGAGCCCTACTGTAGCACTCGAGTGCTCGGGGCTGCGCGCCCCGTATATATCCCGAGGCCACGCCTACCCCTCGGGCGTGGCCGACGCCCACTTGGTGCGCGGAATGATGCCATCACGCCAGTGAGCTTTCGTGTCCGCCACACTATATAATTTACCAGTTCAAACTACATTTTACTGAGAGCTTTGGACTGACAGGTCGTAAATTAGGCTGGAGGCAAGGCTGCAGGCAAACGGTTGTCGGGACGACCTGTCTGCTCGAACTGTGAGGCCTTATCACTTTCAGAGCTTCGCAATTTTTTTTTTTTTTTGGATACAAGATCGAGGCTCATGAAAGAGCTAACATTAATCACACAAAAAGTCAAACCGACACGTAAAACACAAAAATAAGGGGAGCGGTAGACAAGATGGGGAGAGAGGGGGAAGGACACAAACACAAACGCAACATTTGAGAACAGGGACATCGGGAGAAATGTGGGAGGGGGAGGGCTTGGGGGGAGGTGGGAGAGGTATAAAACATATGAACACTGCAAGGACTTCCAGGAAAGAAGTTGGAATTTCAAAAAAGTGGATCTGGGGTGAATTAGCGGGGGTAGAAAAGATCAAGGTTTTGGACGGGGGAAGATAAGAGATGGTGGTGAACAGTTGTTTTGAAGACCTGGAGGGAGGAGTGGGATTGAAGGGAGTGGGGGAGTTTGTTCCAGAGGCGGGAGAAAAGGGATCGAAAAGGGATCGGAAATTAAATGGACAAGTACAAAAGAATAGTTTTTTAATTAAATATTGTAGGACAAATACATATACTTTGTATTGAACAAATAAGTGGTGCATTCATAATTCAATACATCGTTATAAGTTTGGGAAAAAGTTTCCCGCAGTTGTAACTCTTGAAAACATTATCATCAGTTATGAAGGTCGAATCCCCGTTGCATGACGTACCTAACCAACAATTAAAGTTTCATAAGCATTCTTTGTTCTCCAAAAGATTTTCATATTTCTTTTCATGATTTTAAGTTTAACTACACATAATCCATATGATTCAACTTATATACAACAAATTTCTCTACTTAGTTAGGAATATGAGCAAGTGTATTGTAGTTCTGAAACTATATTGCAAGGTGTCAGCATTTGTAACTGATTAAAACATTTTCTCCTTTCGAGAATAAATAATTGCCTGCCAACTCAGGAGGAGTTCCCTGTTTAAATGGAAATCACACAATTTCTCTTGGAGGCTTACACAACTGTGGGCTAATGCTCTATTAATTCGATACAAGTTATGGGAATGCTCTGAGACAAAATGGGAAATGCATTAAGATATGACTGCAGCTTCACAATAACTGAGAACTGAACTTTTGTAACTCGCTCCCCCAAAGCTGGAGATTGGGATAAACCAGATGGCCTCCGTCACGGAATAGAGTTGTTATCTTATAGAGCAGTATACCCGGTTTGGACTGAATTGTAAGACGAGCCGGATTCTTTGTGTGACATTTATGGCCGAGTTAAGAGATAACGACCATGTAAAGACCTGCAGTACCATGGATGGATCCAACAGATGGCGCTGAGAGACCACAAAATGCTGCTGCCTTCATTGTTAATTTGTAAAAGTTTCTTGAATCTCTTGCAACTTTTCTTATCTCATTCCCCCATCCCCCGATCTAAGCTCATCCCTCTCTCTCTCTCCTCCCCTCAGCCCCCACTCCATTGTCCTTGTTCTTCACAAAACTATAAGAAGACTGTGCTGCACAAATGCTTTCGGATTTTTGCTTCGGAATTGTTGTGTGTGTGTATGTGTGTGTGTGTGTGTGTGTGTGTGTGTGTGTGTGTGTGTGTGTGTGTGTGTGTGTGTGTGTGTGTGTGTGTGTGTGTGTGTTCTTCTTGGATCTGGATCCGTGCCAAGTGGTTTTCTGTATTCCCTTTTTCTTTTTTTGTATCCAAGATCGAGGCTCGTGAAAGAGCGAACATTAATCACACAGAAAGACAAACCGACACATAAAACATATAACATCGGGAGCGGTAGACAAGATGGGGAGAGAGGGGGAAGGACACAAACACAACATTTGAGAGCAGGGACCGAGAGACATGGAGACATTGAGAGATCTGAGAGAGGGCGAGGGCTTTGGAGGGGGAGGGGCATGGGAAGGGGGGGGGGGGTGGGAGAGGTATAAAACATATGGACACTGCCAGGACTTCCAGGAAAGAAGTTGGAATTTCAAACAAGGTGGATCTGGGGTGAATTAGCGGGGGTAGAAAAGATCAAGGTTTTGGATGGGGGAAGATAAGAGATGGTGGTGAACAGCTGTTTTAAAGACCTGGAGGGAGGAGTGGGATTGAAGGGAGTGAGGGAGTTTGTTCCAGAGGCGGGAGAAAAGAGGAATGAAAGAGTGAAGGTGAGCAGAGAGCCGAGATTTCGGCAGTTTAACCATCAGAGGGTTGCTGGCAGATCTTGTGCGACCTGTAGGAATATTTGGGGGACAGAGCACAGAGAGAGCTGGGGGTGCAAGGCCGGAGAGGAGTCGGTAGAAGACAGAAAGACCACCTACCTGCCTGCGGTATATCTTCCTTCTAACCCAAGTGAGATCCTCCACACTAATTAAAAAAATCAGTCAATCATCTTCTGAGGAGTTTGGACAATTTAATTCTTGAGTTTTGTCAATTATTCGAGGCTAAATTAAATTAGTTCCTCAACACCCGCCACCCCCTGCTTCCACCTCCTTTTCCCAAATCCCCAAACCCAGTAGCCATAGGTAATACTATGGGGCAGAGACATAAGGAAACTAGGATCTTAATATTTAAATATCAATGAATTGACCATTGACCACTCCAGGCGATGCCGTATGCCAAAACAGAGTGATTTGGGTCATCGGGGACTTTTGGGTGATTTGGGTCCTCGGGTCTTATTGGGTCATCTGGTTATTTTGGGTCCTTGGGAGTCTTTTGGGTCCTCGGGGGTCTGTTGGGTCAAGTGTTAAAGGGTCTGCCAAGGTCTAAGGGGTCTCAGCAGTCTAAAGGGTTGAAAGGCACATTTGAATAGTGCGTAATTAATTAATAGACATGAAAACGTATGACACACACGCACACACCTCCATTTATAGAAGATTCAATTTGAGTGGATTCCTTGTTCAGGCCGTTCTATACGACGGCATCAGTGATGCGCCGACGTAGCGAATGTGGCGCTGAGAAACTGCGACTCGAGAAGGTTTATTGATCACGTAGTTTGCTTTTACCTTGACCAGCGACAAGAGGGTTCGTGATCACGTGTCCCGTGTGTGGTGTGTAGCACTGGTACCTCGCTATTATTTTATTTTCATAAATGTAACTGAAAAACAAGGCATTTCCCAAGACATGATTGATATTTCTGCTGATATTATTTGATGCAAATGCACCGGGGAGTGGGTCACACTGAGACAAACGCCGACACTGAGACAAATGTGTCTCGCGGCTCCGCCCCCATCAAGCTGATTGACAGTCATAGCCACGCCTACCCGGGTCCTATTATTTTACATAGGAATGCAGTTTTACGTACTTTTCATGGAATCCTTTCAAGCTTTCAGAATTATAACACCAAAGGATGTTGCAGGAAGTAAACCTCTGTCGAATGGTAGCAGAGTGTGTGACCCCACTCTCCCCCGTGTCTGTGACCCACTCTCCCCCGTGTCTGTGACCCACTCTCCCCCGTGTCTGTGACCCACTCTCCCCCGTGTGTGTGACCCACTCTCCCCCGTGTGTGTGACCCACTCTCCCCCGTGTGTGTGACCCACTCTCCCCCGTGTGTGTGACCCACTCTCCCCCGTGTGTGTGACCCACTCTCCCCCGTGTGTGTGACCCACTCTCCCCCGTGTGTGTGACCCACTCCCCGGTGTAGTGTGCGTGATGTGGGAGGGATGGGGGCGGGGAGGGAGAGGATTTGAGCTCTTGAAATCACATTTTACCTGAGATGTAATTACACATTTCAAACTATTTCCCATGTGCACGCACATGCATTCACATGTTATCAGAAGTAAATACATTGTGTATATGACATCATTTGTGGATCTGATAAATTGCCAGTAACCATTTGGTAAAACAATGTGCAGCATCGAAATGAAGATGTCCAAATGTCACACACGTCCATGCCCGTGGGATTCCCACGGGTGACCCCACTAGTATTTAAATAATATTTAAACAAAACCGTGAAAAACAATCTGGGAAAAGTCCCTGAAGTGAGGATGTGGATTCGGGAAAGAAGGAGAAAGTGTTGAATGAGTATGGAGGAAACGAGAGTTGGAAAGAAGAGTATCGGCTGGAGAGGTGGAAGAAAAAGGACAAAGGGGGTGGGCGAGACAACAAGCACGTGTCCGCGAGGAAAGAAGGAAATAATAAAGATATATATATATATATATTTGTATTTGAAACGTTAGACAAAGGGCAAGATGTTCGTGGGAGGTGAGGGGGAGAAAATAAAATAAAAGAAACAAGTAATACAGCGAAGGAAAGAACTTAAATTGACAAAACACCGACGGGGGGAGGGAAGCCTCAAGTTACCAGGCCGCGCGCGAGGTACGACCCAGAAAACGATTAATTACACACAAGTTTGTACGAATTACAAACCAATACTAACTAGAAACACACAATAACACGTACACAGTAAAATAACCCCGTGTGTGTGACCCACTCTTTGTGTGACCCACCCACAGACAAAGACAAGAATGGGAAAATACTTAAACTTTGATGCCGTGGAGAGCTCGAAGTACGCTTCACTCGCCCGAGGAACCGGAAGCGTAAGGGGAGTGTTGTTGTCCAAAGTGTTGTCCCAAACTGTCACCGATTCTTGCCAAGCTATTCAACATGTGCTTCTCTGCTTCAGTGTTTCCTTCATCATGGAAAGTGGCTTCTGTTGTCCCTGTTTTCAAGGGTACCGGTGAGCATTCTGAACCAAGTAACTATCGCCCCATCAGCCTGCTTCCTGTAATAAGTAAGGTATTTTAATTCTTCATCAATTAACAACTTCTCTGCCATCTGGAGGACAATGAACTTCTCACTGTCAGTATGGCTTTTGCTATTCTCGCTCTACTGGTGATCTGCTATCCTTAATTAGGGATCATATCAACAGGGCATTGAAGCTCAAGGGTGAAGCTCGATTAGTTGCTTTGTATCTCTCAAAAGCCTTTGATAAAGTTTGGCACAAGAGTTTGCTCCACAAGCTTCAGTAATATGGTTTATCTGGAGTGAGTGAATGAATGAATGAATGAATGATCGTTTTGAGGCTTTTCCCCGCTAGAGCAGGGGTTAGCCTTGCGGGCCCCATGACAATCATGGTTCCCTGTTTGAGGCAATGTTTTTATGGCCGGATGCCCTTCCTGACGCCAACCCTTGGTCACCTCTTACGATGCGCAGGGATACGGTGCACCTATTCTAACCAGGGTACTCACCGTGATCATTCATCCCAGCAAGCTGGTACTCAATTTGCCGACCTCGGAAGGATGACAGGCTGAGTCAACCCCCCTGGCGTTAATTCAGCGATCGACCGGGATTCGAACCCAGGATCCTAGGATCCCAAGCCGGCACCCTAACCGCTAAGCCAACACCAGGCTAAGCAATAATATTAATAACAATAATAAAAACTCAGTGGAATGTAGGTTTGAGCTTTTGCATAAAGCAAACTTTACCTGAGGAATGGCTCGAGAACATGACCTCCAGCAATACAGCATCACTGCGTAGTCCTGACCCTCCTCCAGCATCTCATTCATACTGGAATGAATCTGGAGTGATGCCTTCAATCATTTCAGCTTTCCTTACAAATCGCAAGATGAAGGTGGTACTTGAGGGCCAATCTTCTCCCACTTGCTCCATGAATTCTGGTGTTCCACAGAGTTCTGCCCTTGGTCCCACATTGTTCCTTGTTTATATCAATGATCTTCCTGATAATGTTCTGTCTCGGCTACCTATGTATACTGATGATTCCTCACTCGACTGTACATCTGCGGATTCACTCAACACCACTCATAATGAGGTTGGAGTTTCTCTGGACAATGATTTGGAGAATGTGTTGAAGTGGAGGAACGACTGGCTGGTAACCTTCAATGCAAAGAAAACTAAACTGTTGTCCATATCTCGTTTTAGAAACAGGTCTTTCCCTTCTGCGCACATGGGATCTTCAACCCTAACAATCATTGGAGCTTCGTCTTCTTGGTCTGGACATTTATTCGAACCATTTATTCGGTCTGCACATCAATTTGATCTCGCGAGATCTTGGAGACGACGGCAGGGATTTTCGAAGCTCCACATTGTCTCCACGTTTTCAAAGTTAAGTCTGTTCACAATTGTATTTTGTCGAAACTGTATTTATCTTTCGGTGTGTGAACATATAGTGTGCCCCTTGGAAGTTTCTCGGTGTTTATCTTTCATAAATTAGTCGTTTGTTTGCCGCGTCGCGAATGAGGCCTTGCAGCCTCAGGCTTCCCCCGTCAAAGGTTGTTCCTTCCTTCGCTGTTTTGCTAGGTTTTTGGATTTTCCCTTCTCCCCCAAACTTCACCAAACATCTACTCTTTGTCTAACATTGTAACGACCCCCACCCCCCCCCCCCTAAAAAAAAATAAAAAAAATACTTATCTCCCTTTCTCCTCGTGTGCTTTTGTTCCATCGTGCGCCTCTGTCCATGTGCGCTGTCCCGCCCCACCCCCATTATCCCCTTGCCTTCCACCTTCTGCCCTGTTCAAGTGACTCATGGTGTCCCTCTCGGCTCCCTCTCCCCATTGGTATTTTTGTGAATATAAGATTGTTCTTCACGGTTCTGTTTAAATATGTTTAAACTTTCCCCTTCAGTGTTTTATTACAACACGCTGTTTTTCTTCCTATTTAAAAGGCTCCTTTCAATTTCCTCTTCAACTCATTCCATTTCAAAAAAATATTCAATGTCTTATAATTCTTTCTCACTACATGCTCTAAATTCTCATTCATTCCACCCCTCCTCCATCGTTCTGAAACGGATCGCTAACTTGAAAATCACAACAAATCCAATTTGTTATAAATGTTCATCTTTCATTAATCATCCACTTTCTAATCTCCCCTCCAAATGTCCACCCTAGCCCCTCCCCTCCAAATGTCCCCCCTTGCCTCTCCCCTCCGAAACTCCCCCCTTGCCCCTCCCCTCCTAAACTCCCCCTTTGCCCCTCCCCTATAAATCTACCCCCTTGCCCCTCCCCTCCAAATCTCCCCCCTTGCCCCTCCCTTCCAAAACTCCCCCCTTGCCGCTCTACTCCTAAACTCCCCCCTTGCCCTTCCCCTCCTAAACTGCCCCCTTGACCCTCCCATTCAAAATTCCACCCCTACCCCTCCCCTTCAAATCGACCCCCCAACCATCCCTCCCAAATTCTCCCTCCTCCCATCTCCTTCTCAAAGCTGCCTCCTCCCCACTTAGTCTCCCTTCTATCGCATACCTCCACCTCCCCCAACCTTCGACCTTCCTCTGCACCCCCTCAAACAACCCCTCACTGTGCCTCATCCCATCAACATCAAACCTTTCGTCCTCCTCATCCTTCCCTTTCTTGTAACTCTTCTGTAATCTCTGCCACACCGTCAACTGCTCTTCCTACCTCCCCCTCTCATCCTTCATCTGACCCTACCCCTCCCCTCCTCTGTCCTGCACCCGATTCTCCCCCTATCTCCTCATTAACGGTATGGACCTCAAACAACTGGAGCCTTCGCTCAAACCTGATTGATCTCTCCATTCAGGTCGCTTCTGACAATCAAGACTTGATCTGCTTAACAAAAACCTTCCTCCTTCAAGATGTCTCTGATTCCTTAATATCTCTTTCTGGTTACTCCCTCCTCCGGTATGATAGACCTGAGCCTCGTCCTGGTGGTGGGGTGGCTATCTTTATCAAAAACTCTTCCTCACTCTCCTTGCACTGCCCTCTCTCCACCCCACCCCCAGGAGTACCTCTGGCTACGGCTTCCTCTCCGCTCACACCTTTTGTTCTTATGTGTTCTGTACCGTCCTCCAAACAGTGATGACACCATTTACATTTCGCTGTCGGACAACATGGACCAACTTCTATCCACTCATCCAAACTCTCTCTTCCTCATATGTGGCGACTTCAACTGTCATCATGCCAGCTGGCTGGGTGTGGGTTCATCTTTCACCAGCCATGGCACCTCAGCAAAGGACTTCTGCGACTCATTGGGACTGACACAATCTGTCAAATTCCCGACCCAGATCTCAGTCAATGGAGTATCTTCTCTTCTGGACTTGGTTATGACTAACTTCCCTGCAAATGTCTGCTGCTCTTCTTCTGCTCCAATCGGTTCTTCTGATCACGTGCTTGTTAAAGTGGACATTTCTCTGGCCATTCTCAGAGAGCCTCCTCAGCGCCGACAAGTCTGGCACTTCACTCAGGCTGACTGGCACGGTCTGCAAACAGCCATCAATCATCTGGACTGGTCTATCATCTCTACTGCCTCTGACATAAATTCTTCCTGGGAATTCTTCAAAAGCAAACTGCTCTCTCTCATGCACAGATTTATCCCATCTCGTCTTCAGTTGTCTTACCCTTCCTCCCATCCATGGTACACTGAATCTTGTGGTGAGGCAGTTGCCCTGAAACAACTTGCCTTTGCCTCTTGGAAGGCAAATCCAACTGAAGGCAATCTCAGTTCCTTCCACCAAGCTCGGAACAAGTGTGTGTCTACCCTCAGGAGTGCCAGGAAGCACTCTCAAAGACTCAATTGAACTCTCAAACCTGTCTCCTTCCTCCAAATCCTGGTGGCGTCTGGTCAAATCCATTTCTGGTGTTTGTTCCCCCTCCATCCCCTCCCTGACCTCAAATGGCTACACAGTTGACACCGCACGTGACAAAGCCGAATGCCTCAACTCTGTGTTTGCCTCAAAATCTTGCGTCCCAAACCCATCTCTCTCTGTTCCCACCTTTCCCAGTCGAACCCATCTGCTCCTGGACTCTGTGTCCTTCTCTCCTGACAAGGTGGAGAAGTTTCTGTCAAACCACGACTCTGATTCTGCAACTGGACCAGACGGCATCAGCCCACGGGTCCTAAAATCCTGCTCTGCCGCTCTATCTCACCCTCTCTCTGTTCTTTTCACCCTCTCTTTTGCTCAAGGTCATCTGCCAGCATGTTGGAAATCAGCAAACATTACCGCTTTACACAAAAAGGTGCAAAACAGATCCCAGCAACTACAGACCAATCAGCCTTCTCCCAATTATCAGCAAAGTCATGGAATCCATCATTGCTTCAGATATGAAATCTTTCCTCTTCTCCAATGGCTTGATCTCTGATCATCAATTTGGTTTCAGACCTGGTCATTCTACTCTGGACATGTTGCTTCTGCTGTCTCAACAATGGATGGAGGTCCTCAATGCCAAACAGGAAATCAGAGACTTGACATATCACATGCCTTCGATACGGTCTGGCACCCCACTCTGCTCACCAAACTCTCCTCCTATGGTATCCATGGAAATCTCCACCCATGGCTTGCGGACGTCCTCTCTGGTCGAAGGCAACGTGTGGCCCTGAATGGATTTCACTCATCTCCCCTTCCTGTTCTGGCTGGAGTTCCCCAAGGTAGTGTTCTGGGCCCTGTGCTATTTCTGGTCTTCATCAATGATCTCTCCGACTCTCTGGAAAATCCTCTCTATCTCTTTGCTGATGACTCCACTATCTGCCGCTCCATTCCTCATCCCTCAGATCGGCAGTCTACAGCCTCCTCAATCTCTGCAGACCTGGAAAAAAAATCAGACTGGTCAAACAAGTGGAACTTGTCTTTCAATCCTGACAAATTGCACACTCTTACAATGTCTCTCCGAAAGGACCGACTGGAAAACCCCCCCCCATCTACTTTCTCAACAATCCTCTCCAAGAAGTTCTGTCACTCAAGCTTTTGGGTCTCACTATCAGCCATGATCTTTCTTGGGAAAACCACATTTCCAAGCTGGCCTACAAAGCCAGTCGCCGACTGGGCATCCTCCGTCATGCGAAGTCCTTCCTTGGCACACCTGAGCTCCTCACCACATACAAGGCTTTCATCCGCAGCTCAATGGAATACTGTTCCCCCCTCTGGGCTGGTGCTCCTGCCTCACTCCGAGCTCGGCTTCACGCTTTTGAAACCAAAGCTTTCATAATCATTGGAATCTCCTGCGATGAAGTTAACTCCGAGGGCCTTTCATTCACTCACCGCAGGCAGGTTGGTGGTCTTTCTGTCTTCTACCAACTCCTCTCCGGCCTTGCTCCCCCAGCTCTCTGTGTGCTCTGTCCCCCCAATATTCCTTCAGGTCGCACAAGATCTGCGTGCAACCCTCTTATGGTTAAACTGCCAAAATCTAGGCTCTCTGCTCACCTTCACTCTTTCATTCCCCTTTTCTCCCACCTCTGGAACAAACTCCCCCACTCCCTTCAATCCCACTCCTCCCTCCAGGTCTTTAAAACAGCTGTTCATCACCATCTCTTATCTTCCCCCATCCAAAATCTTTATCTTTTCTACCCCCGCTAATTCACCCCAGATACTTTATTTTTTTTATTTTTTTTGATATTCCAACTTCTTTCCTGGAAGTCCTTGCAGTGTTCATATGTTTTATACCTCTCCCACCTCCCCGAAAGCCCTCCCACTCCCACATTTCTCCCGTTGTCCCTGCTCTCAAATGTTGTGTTTGTGTCACTCCCCCTCTCTCCCCATCGTCTGCCGCTCCCCTTATTTTTTGTGTTTTGTGTGTCGGTTTGACTTTTTGTATGATTAATGTTAGCTCTTTCACGAGCCTCGATCTTGCATTAACGGAAAAAAAAAAAAAAAAAAAACCTCCGTTGGGATAAGTACATTGCTAAGAGTGCTTCCATGCGAGTTGGTTGTCTTTATTGATCGCAGAGGTATTTACCTCCTGAGGTCATTTTGTACCTGTATAAGGCAACTATAGAACCCTCATGGAGAAGTGTTGTCACATTTGGGCTGGAGCATCGGCCTGCCACTTATCTTTACTTGATCGGCTCCTGAAATGCATAGTCAACCTGGTTGGTATGGAGATGGGCGCAACTCTTAAACTACTCTCTCACCGTAAGTCGGTCGATTGCCACTCTTGGGTTGTTCTACAGATATTTTCATGGAAAATGTTCCGTTGGACATTCTAACTTAGTTCCTCCCATACGAGTGTTTGGACGTAACACTCGGTTTGCCATCTCCGGTCATCCATACACTACACAGTCATGTGAAAAAGTAAGTACACCCCATGTAAAGTTTTGACTTTTCCAACATATTTGAACATACAGCTATTTGATCTTCATTTCAACAATATTGATAGATAAAGGTGATATAATATAACAAATATCATGAAACATTTACTATTGTAGTCCATTGTATAATTTAAGTAAACAAATGCAAAATTCGCATGTGGAAAAAGTCAGTACACCCCATGAAATGTTTTTTATCTTTTTAATATATGTGGACATATCAATATTTGATCTTCAGTTAAACAGTATCTATAGATAAAGGTGATCTAATTGAACAAAAAACAATGAAAAATTGACTTTGCAATAATTTATTCAACAAAAAATTTACAGAGATGCCATTTCCTTCTGTGGAAAAAGTAAGTACACCCTTGGCTCTAATCGGTGGTATTGCCCCCTTTGGCAGAAACAACCTCAAGTCGGCATTTCTTATAACTGTCTTCCAGTCTCTGACATCGACTGGGAGAAATTTTTGCCCACTCCTCCATGCAGAATTCTTTCAGCTGTGCGATGTTTGAGGGGTTTCTTGCATGCACAGCTCGTTTCAAATCCCCCCACAACATCACGATGGGATTTAGATCTGGGCTTTGACTTGGCCATTCCAGAACCCTCCATTTCTTTCTTTTCAGCCATTCCTTGGTGGATTTACTGGTATGTTTAGGGTCATTGTCATGTTGCAAGGTCCACCTTCGGTTGAGCTTCAACTTTCCGACAGGGGTGTACTTGGGTGGTCCAGAATAATATGAGAAAAAAATTGTAACAACTTTTTAATGTTCTCACCATCCATAATTGTTCCTTTTGTCATAAAAACACTATGTGAAGTTTTAAGGATCTATTTTAATATTTAGAGGTAGCTCAACTAACTTGAAATTTCAGTATATATAGTCTACTAGACGACCCATGACCCGTTGGGTCACTGTCAGTTTGAATAGATATGAGAATAGAACTAAAGCGAACGCTGGACATCATCAGGGAGATTATTTGGGCCAGCAAGCCATAAGGCTCACCTCTCCAGCGTTCTAAATCACTTACCTGTGACACGTGATTTCGGCCCTTATCTCTGATCACGTTTTATTTTTTTAATTTTTTTTAGAAAAAAACACGCGACCCATGGACTACCACGATTTTGTTGTCAGAGGACACTTCTGATGACGATGTTCTTTGTCGACGATCCTCCATTTACATAAACTCACAGGTTCTCTTTCCTCTTCCCTCGACTGAGCGCCACATACAGCTGACCATGCTGGAAGACCGGTTTCTCCAGGTAGACCAGCACATTCTCCATAGTTTGCCCTTGCGCCTTATGGATCGTCATTGCGAAGCAGGATTGTATGGGGAACTGGCAGCGCTGCAAAGGGATATCCTCAGCTTCCGACAGATTTAGTCGGATCCGAGGGAGCATTACAGTTTCGCCTTCAAACGTTGAACTTATGATCCTCGCAACTATAATATTTCGAAGCATGTCCTCAACAATCATGCGCGTCCCGTTGCAAAGTTTCAGAGGGTCCAAGTTCCGCATCAAAATGATAGGGGATCCTTTTTTGAGCTCGAGGTTGTGCGGCGGCATCCCGAGACTTCAACGGAATCTAGGAATTCCGTTGGGAAGTGCGTCGCATCAGTACCCTCAGTCACACTGTTGAACGCAGCATACTCCTTGCTAGCACCAGGGAACCTTGTGATGCATCTTGAATTGATGTTTCGCATCATATCGTTGAGGGGCACTAATATAGACCTTGCTGAAAAAACCTCCATCGGATTGGCGAATGATGGATATATGGTATCGATGCACTCATCGAGCCCACTCGCTGTCAGCAGTATATCCTCTGGCAAATCTATCTCATCATCCGCATTTTCCTCGATTCTATCCTCGCCGATGTCGAGCAAAAATCTTGAAAACTGCCCACTTCCGTCGGTCAGTCGCATATTAGTTCTCAAGTGAAACATTCCAAAGCTCTGCCATAAGTAGGACTTCTTTATGCACGCATTCTCAACGTCAGCATCACACCCTCTTTTCACCACGGGAAGAAGTTGACGGAAATCACCACAGCATATCGTCAAGTTCCCTCCAAAAGGCTCGTCTTTGTCACATACATCACGCAACGTGCGATCCACAGCCTCGAAACTCTCTCTCCTGATCATAGGACACTCATCCCACACGATGAGTTTTGTACTTCGAAAGAGGTCTGCGATAGTGGAATTTTTATCGATGTTGCATACGCCATCTTCCCTCAGTGTCAGAGGGATTTGGAACCTTGAGTGCGCTGTTCTTCCACCAGGCATGAGGGTAGCAGCTATGCCAGATGAGGCCACCGCAAGGGCAACTTCTCCACTCGCTCTCACTTTAGAGAGAATCAGGTTAATAAGAAACGTCTTCCCTGTGCCTCCAGGCGCGTCAATGAAAATCATTGATGACTGATTCGTGCGGATGTTGCTATTCGTGTCCATAGACGTGGGGTGTGATTCGTTGTCCGCGTCCGTAGCGCCGTCGGAGGGTTGATACGACATTCTTCCTGCAAATAGTATTGTGTTTGTGCTATCGTTTTGCCGATCATCAAATGACAAATAAATTACATTGTGAAAATTAAAGATTTCAAATAAACCTATTTAAAGTGTATGCGCATATAAATAATTAAAAAAATCGAAGAAATATCTCTCGGTAATTTCCTGAAACATATTTTACTTCCGGGTAATAATGTTGAATGAAATAACGAAGATATATACTGTATGCCTGTTATTTTAGGCGGTGTATTTTCGTATATCAACGTGGCGCGATTTTTAAAATATATCTCTGCAATTTCCCGTGTGTGCGTGAATGTTCTCAATTATTTCTTTTACCGAGTCTAAAACCATCGATAAAAATGAAATCAGATGGCGACTTAGATTGAAGATAAAGGCGTGAGACAGACTCAATGGCCTTGAAGATACAAGCCTTTCAGAATTCATTTCGTTCTATAAACGGAAACTTTCATCGGATTTTCTTCCCGTTTTTTTTCAACCGAGTCTAAAACTATGTTAGCGACTGTGAAAAATGAAATGATATATCGAATTTGATTTGAAATAAAACTGAGAGAGAGAGCAAGACACCACAGGCCTACAAAACAGGCCTCAAAGCTATGCGAGTTAATAAAATGGTGGATATTACTACTCTCTCAAAGGGGTAAGCCACGCCCCCGGACCGATCGAATGTTACACACAAACACGCAAGATTTCAATTTTATAATTATATAGATACACTATACAGGTGAAATTGGTATGTAACGCAATACACAAATTACACATATAGTACATACAAATTCTAAACACATCTACCAGCTGGTTATTCAGTCTTTTCCAGTTCGGCTCTTCTTGTTGCTGTCAGGGAATGTTTTCCTGTGTTCCTGCACAACCTGCAGCAGGAACTGAAATTGATCTTTATCATCCTCATTCATTCTCTCTTCCTCATATGTGGTGATTACAACTGTCACCATGCCAGTTGGCTGGGTGTGGGTACCTCTCTCACCAGCCATGGCTCTTCAGCAAAGGACTTCTGTGACTCACTGGGACTGACACAATCTGTCAATTTCCCGACCCGGATTTCAGTCAACGGAGTGTCTTCTCTTCTGGACTTGGTTATGACTAACTTCCCTGAAAATGTCTGCTGCTCATCTTCTGCTCCAATCAGCTCTTCTGATCATGTGCTTGTTAAAGTGGACATCTCTCTGACCATTCTCAGAGAGCCTCCTCAGCGTCGACGAGTCTGGCATTTCACTCAGGCCAACTGGCACGGTCTTCAAGCAGCCATCAATCATCTGGACTGGTCTCCCATCTCTACTGCCTCTGGCATAAATTCTTCCTGCGAATTCTTCCAAAGCAAACTGCTCTCTCTCATGCACAGATTTATCCCATCTTGTCTTCTGTTGTCATACCCTTCCTCCCGTCCATGGTACACGGAATCTTGTGGTGAAGCTATTGCCCAGAAACAACTCGCTTTCGTCTCCTGGAAAGCAAATCCAACGGAAGGAAATCTCATTTCCTTTCACAAAGCCCGAAACAAGTGTGTGTCCACCCTCAGGAGAGCCAGGAAACAATATCTCTCCATTCTCAGGACCGAACTCTCTTATCTGTTTCCCTCTTCCAAATCCTGGTGGCGTCTGGTCAAATCTGTTTCTGGTGTTTGTTCCCCCTCCATCCCCTCCCTCACCTCAAATGGCCACATGGCTGACTCCGCACGTGAAAAAGCTGAATGCCTCAACTCTGTGTTTGCCTCTAAATCGTTTTTTTTTTTTTTGTTTTTTTTTGTATACTGAATCGAGGCTCGTGAAAGAGCTGACATTTACTTCACAAACAAATCAACCAGACAAACAAAATATATAAAAAGAGGGAGCGGAAGACAAGAGAATGGGAAGCACACAAACACTTGAGAGCACACAACATTTGAGAGCAGGGAGATGTGTGGGAGGGAGAGGGCTCGGGGGGAGGAGGCGTGGGAAGGGGTGGGGGGGGGGGGGGGGGGGTGGGGAGTGGGAGAAGTATAAAACAAAAGGACACCAAGGACTTCCAGGTCAGAAGTTGGTATTTCAAAAAGTGGAATTGGGGTGAAATTATCGGGGATAGAAAAGATCAAGGTTTTGGATGGGGGAAGATAAGAGATGGTGGTGAACAGCTGTTTTAAAGACATGGAGGGTGGAGTGGGATTGAAGAGAGTGAGGGAGTTTGTTCCAGAGGTGGGAGAAAAGAGGAATGAAGGAGCGAAGGTGAGCAGAGAGTCTTGATTTTGGCAGTTTAACCATAAGAGGGTTGCAGGCAGATCTTGTGCGACCTGTAGGAATATTTGCGGGACAGAGCCCAGAGAGAGCTGGGGGGGCAAGGCCAGAGAGGAGTCGGTAGAAGACGGAAAGACCACCAACCTGCCTGCGGTGAGTGAGTGAAAGGCCCTTGGAGTTAGCTTCATCGCGGGAGATTCCAATGATTCTGAATGCTTTGCTTTCAACAGCGTGAAGATGAGCTAGGTGTGAGGCAGGAGCACCAGCCCAGAGGGGAGAGCAGTATTCCATTGAGCTGCGGATGAAATCTTGTGTCCCAAACCCATCCCTCTCTGTACCCACCATACCCAGTCGTACCCAGCTGCTCCTGGACTCCGTGTCCTTTCCTCCTGACAAGGTGGAAAAGTTTCTGTCAACCCTCGACTCGGATTCTGCAACTGGACCTGATGGCATCAGCCCACGGGTCCTAAAATCCTGTTCTTCCGCTCTTTCACTCCCTCTCTCTGTTCTCTTCACCCTCTCTTTTGCTCAAGGTCATCTTCCATCTGCTTGGAAATCTGCCAACATCACCGCTTTGCACAAAAAAGGTGCAAAAACAGATCCCAGCAACTACAGACCAATCAGCCTTCTCCCAATTATCAGCAAAGTCATGGAATCCATCATTGCTTCAGATATGAAATCTTTCCTCTTCTCCAATGGCTTGATCTCTGATCATCAATTTGGTTTCAGACCTGGACACTCTACTCTGGACATGCTGCTTCTGCTTTCTCAACAATGGATGGAGGTCCTCAATGCCAAACAGGAAATTAGAGCAGTCTCCCTTGACATATCACGTGCCTTCGATACGGTCTGGCACCCCGCTCTGCTCACCAAACTCTCCTCCTTTCGTATCCATGGAAATCTCCACGCATGGCTGGCGGACTTTCTCTCTAGTCGTAGTCAACGTGTGGCCCTGAATGGGTTTCTCTCATCTCCTCTTCCTGTTCAGGCTGGAGTTCCCCAAGGCAGTGTTCTTGGCCCTGTGCTTTTTCTGGTCTTCATCAATGATCTCTCTGACTCTCTTGAAAATCCTCTGTATCTCTTTGCTGATGACTCTACTCTCTGTCGCTCCATTCTTCATCCCTCAGATCGGCAGTCTGCAGCCTCCTCACTCTCTGCAGACCTGGACAAAATCACAGACTGGGCAAACAAGTGGAACATGTCTTTCAATCCTGACAAATCTCACACTCTTACGATGTCTCTCCGAAAAGACCGACTGGACAACCCTCCCATCCATTTTCTGAATAATCCTCTCCAAGAAGTTCTGTCACTCAAGCTTTTGGGTCTCACTATCTGCCATGATCTTTCCTGGGAAAACCACATTTCAAATCTGGCCTCCAAAGCCAGTCGCCGACTGGGCATCCTCCGTCGTGCGAAGTCCTTCCTTGGCACACCTGAGCTCCTCACCACATACAAGGCTTTCATCCGCAGCTCAATGGAATACTGCTCTCCCCTCTGGTCTGGTGCTCCTGCCTCACACCTAGCTCGTCTTCACGCTGTTGAAAGCAAAGCATTCAGAATCATTGGAATCTCCCGCGATGAAGCTAACTCCAAGGGCCTCTCACTCACTCACCGCAGGCAGGTTGGTGGTCTTTCCGTCTTCTACCGACTCCTCTCTGGCCTTGCCCCCCCAGCTCTCTCTGGGCTCTGTCCCGCAAATATTCCTACAGGTCGCACAAGATCTGCCTGCAACCCTCTTATGGTCAAACTGCCAAAATCAAGACTCTCTGCTCACCTTCACTCCTTCATTCCTCTTTTCTCCCGCCTCTGGAACAAACTCCCTCACTCTCTTCAATCCCACTCCACCCTCCAGGTCTTTAAAACAGCTGTTCACCACCATCTCTTATCTTCCCCCATCCAAAACCTTGATCTTTTCTACCCCCACTAATTTCACCCCAATTCCACTTTTTTGAAATACCAACCTCTGTCCTGGAAGTCCTTGGTGTTCCTGTGTTTTATACTTCTCCCTCCCCCCCCCCCCCCCATTCCCACACCTCCTCCCCCCAAGCCCTCTCCCTTCCACACATCTCCCTGCTCTCAAATGTTGTGTTTGTGTGCTTCCCCTTCCCTCCCCATCTTGTTTTCCGCTCCCTCTTTTTATATATTTTGTTTGTCTGGTTGATTTGTTTGTGAAGTAAATGTTAGCTCTTTCACGAGCCTCGATTGAGTATACAAAAAAAAATAAAAAAAAATTCATGTGTCAGCAGTCCACTGAACTCCTGAATTAGTGCAACTCCTCGTTCCGCATGGTGATTTACCACTTTCATGGCCTTCACAGTCTCACACGCTGCTTTAAAGTCGTCTCGGTCTTCCTAAGTCTCTGGGTCTGCTTCCAGAAAACTGTCAGGAAGGTCCATCTTTTCAAAAAGCATGCAGGATTTCTGTGTAACAAAGTCTTCCAAACCACTTTCCTGAATATTTCCCAGATCAACTTGGATGCGCTTCGGAGGATCTTCTTGTCCTTCATTCTCCAGTGTGAGGATCATTTGTTGTTTCACTGCTGCAGGCACATTCTTGTCAAAAAATGCAAGACCAATCAGGTCCTCTGATAAGTACCACAGATGGCCTGCTAGTTTCATGGTTGCTGCCTTCAAAATTGCTTGGTTTACATCTTTGTACTGCACCAGAGATTTTAGAAGAAGCAAATCACTGTTTGGGGCAGAAGCCGCAAGAGGAGCTGTCATCCATGCTCTGATGTAAATACGGATGGTGAAGATGGCAATGTCTCTCAGTCCTTTCTTCTCTTTGCTAGTTTGTTTGAACTGACTTCTGAACATCCAAACCTTCAGGCTATAGATGACCTTTGACATCCAACGGGCATGGTGCATGGGTCCTGGGGCCACGAACCGGACTCCTTTTGCAGGAACTCCACCCAGAAAGATTACACACAGTTCAAATAATTCCCAATAATCATCTCTTGGCTGGATTTCAGCAAGCTGACTCCCAACGAAAAGCAGAACATCATCCTTGATATCAGGAAGGGATTCACTAACCAATTAATCTGTGGTTGCATTATCAAAGTTATCCTGATTCAGAAATTCCCAGCGAGCCTGGAATCGTTTGAAGATTAAGATCTCTGGTCCAGAGGAGGGCCCCATGCAGCTCACAAACACTGCTCCAATCACAATTTCAAGTATGTGGTGGCGAGACACAAGAAATAGCAGTTCGGTGCCCAGTCCTTGTTCAATTAACACACATGCTCCGGCCAGCCTCCTCTACAGGGTGCAATGCATACTGCATAGACCCCTCAAAGCATATTTTCCTTCATAAAACATCAACAAGGCATGCAGGGTATTCATAACTCAACTTAAAATTCCTGTAAAAGTATGCGACAATCAGAAACTGTTTCAGTGTCCATGGTATTGTAAGACGTGAGTGTAAGACCATATGGGGAAACTTTGATGACCATGAGCTACCCATAAATATTATTCAATTTCATTTTTATTTCACCAGCAGTTTTTTTTAGGCATTGGAACAGTTCTGGAGGGAGAGAACATGACATTTCAAAAAAAAAAATAATAATAATTGTGGACCACCCAAGGGTGTACTTACTTTTTCCACATGCGAAATTTGCATTTATGTTTATTTAAATTATACAATGGACTACAAAATGTAAATGTTTCATGATATTTGTTATGTTATATCACCTTTATCTATCAATATTGTGAAATGAAGATCAAATAGCTGGATGTTGAAATATGTTGAAAAAGTCAAAACTTTACATGGGGTGTACTTACTTTTTCACGTGACTGCAGCAGTGTAGCTGATCCAAAGTGCAGAGCAAAAGACTATGCAGGTAGTTTTATCCCTCATGCTGTCTCGCTCTGGAATTCACTATCTACAACATGTTTCCCATTATCCTACAATTTACTCTGCTTTAAGAGGAATGTCAATTCATACTTCCCACATCTTTGAGGTTTAATCACATTTTACCTGACCTCTGCTACTTCCGGTGTCTTTTGGTACTTCTCTTTCTTCCGGTCTGCTACTTCCGGTGTCTTGGATGTTTTCTTGTTTTTTAAATTTATTTTTATTTTGTTTTGCTTCATCCTTATATTTTTCTAACTTTCCCTTAGCCCCTTACCTGGAGTGGCTGTATGCCTTGTCTGGGGCGATATCCATAACAAATATTTATATTTTTAAACGTGACATAAAAAAAAACAAAAAAAACGTCACTGCACGGAGAGCAGGATCGCCCAGGAATCCTTCTTTGTTAACTTGAGATCGGATTTAAATGAAACCACTCTAAGGAAGTAAACAATCACTTATCCCTTTCCGTACAAACATGTTTTATCCACCACGTCGATTCCAAATCTCCACAAATATCCACGAATCCAAATCAAACAAATCACATTTTTCCTCATTTCTTTCATTTAATGTCTTTTTTAATACCAAACAACAACAACCTTTTTTTTTTTCAATTACGCAAAGATTGGTGTTCCCGCCAGCGAAGTGACGGGTGTTATAAGCTAGTATCCTTTTAAATCATGATATTGGTGATTTTGTTCGATATTGAAGGAGCTGTGCTCCTACGCGAGTTGAAAGGATTGACGCGACAAAAGACGGGAATTCGTCCAAGTTTCTTTATTCAGCAAAACCAAACTCGGGTACTCTGAAAAGCCCGTTTATCGGGCAGCAATATATATATGCAATCAAACACGGCGAGAGTGGGCGTGCCCGGGCGGCCTGGGCGAGCCCGGGAAAGGCAAGTCTGGACATGCCCGGGAAAGGCAAGACTGAGCGTCTCCGGGCGATCTGGGCGAGCCCGGGAAAGGCAAGTCTGGACATGCCCGGGAAAGGCGAGACTGGGCGTCTCCGGGCGGTCTGGGCGAGCCTGGGAAAGGCGAGTCTGGACATGCCCAGGAAAGGCGAGACTGAGCGTCTCCGGGCGGTCTGGGCGAGCCCGGTGCAGTGATCGCTCCCTGGTTGCGTCTTCGGCAGGTGTAAGGCGATTGTGTATGCTCAGCGGCAACCGCTACACGCGCCCCCCCAGAATCGACTTGCACCGGCAGGGTCAATTTAAGGGGGGTCCTGATGACCCGGCCGAAGCGACCCCTGGAGGGTCGTGGGGAGGGGGGGGGGTCCGGTGTGGTGGTCGAGCGGGGGGAACCATGGACGGGGGGCGGCCTCGCCGCGGAGGAAGGGCCAACCATGGTGGTTGGTCGACGTCCATGTGCGCCGGCTTGAGGCGGTCCACCGAAATCCGGTCCGACCTGCCGCCGGCGTCGATGACGAAAGACTTGTCGTCCCGTCGCAGGACCCGGAAGGGTCCGTCGTACAGCGGCCGGAGTGGCCCCCGGTGTGCGTCATGACGCACAAAAACGTACTCCGCTGTGCGAAGCGCTGGGGGGACGTAGGACTGGGGGCCACCGTGGCGGGACGTTGGCACGGGGGCAAACCGTCGGGCGGCCTCCTGGAGGTCCGAGCGCTGGCGAGCTGCGGACCAGGGACTGGTAGCGTCGGGCACGAACTCGCCCGGGACGCGTAGCGGCTGGCCATAGACGAACTCGGTGGTGGATGCCTGGAGGTCCTCCTTGGGGGCCGTGCGAAGGCCCAAAAGGACCCATGGCAGCCTGTCGGCCCAACCGCCGTCCTGAAGGCCGGCCTTCATGGAGCGGTGAAAACGCTCGCACAACCCATTGGCTTGAGGGTGGTAGGCCGTGGTACGGTGGAGCTTGAACCCCAGGTTGCGGGCGACCGCGCCCCACAGCTCGGAGGTGAACTGCGGACCGCGGTCCGATGAGATGGCCGCCGGTGTGCCGAAGCGGGTGACCCAGGTGGCGATGAAAGCCTGCGCCATGTCGGCGGTGGTGGTGGAAACGAGGGGAATGGCCTCCGGCCAGCTGGTGGTCCTGTCCACCATGGTGAGCAGGTGTGTGAAACCTCGTGATGGGGGAAGGGGGCCCACTAGGTCCACATTGACGTGGTCGAAACGCCGTTCGGGCACGGTGAAAGGTGCCAGCGGGGCCTGGGTGTGGCGGTGGACCTTGGCCCGCTGGCAGGCCGTGCAGGCGTTGGCCCAATCGCGGATGTCCCGTCGAAGTCCGTGCCAGACGAAACGCGCCGACACCAGCTTCTGGGAAGCTTTCCGGCCCGGGTGGGAAAGGCCGTGGAGGGAGGCGAAAACGCGGCGCTGCCAGGTAACGGGCGCGACGGGGCGAGGCTGGCCTTGGGAGACGTCGCAGAGCAGGACAGTGTCCGCGAAGGGGACGTCGGCCAGGCGGAGGCCCGTGTCCGCCGCCCGGAGGGCTTGCACCGTGGTGTCGGTGGTCTGGTCGGCCGCCATAAGCGCGAAGTCCACGCCGAGGTGGACCACGTTCGCGCTGGCCCGAGAAAGACAGTCGGCCACGGCGTTGTCTTTTCCGGCGACGTGTCGGATGTCCGTGGTAAATTCCGACACGGCGGAGAGGTGGCGCTGCTGGCGGGCCGACCACGGCTCCATGACTTTGGCCATTGCGTAAACCAACGGCTTGTGGTCGACGAAAGCCGTGAATGGGCGGCCCTCCAGGTGGCGGCGGAAATGGCGAACGGCCAGGTATAAACCGAGGAGCTCGCGGTCAAATGTGCTATATTTTAGCTCGTTCGGCCAGAGTTGCCGGCTAAAAAAAGCGAGTGGCTGCCAAACCCCGTTCACCCATTGTTTGTGTATGGCGCCCACCGCGTAGTCTGAGGCGTCCGTAGTGATGGCGATGGGAGCGTCGAGCACCGGGTGAGCCAGCAGCGTTGCGTCGGCGAGGGCCAGCTTTGCGCCTGTGAATGCCGCGTCCATGGCTGCGGACCAGACGACGTCATGCTTGGCCGGCTTGCCCCGGAGGGCTTTGTAAAGGTGCCGCATGAGCTGAGCAGCGCGGGGCACGAAACGGTGGTAGAAATTCACCATGCCGAGGAACTCCTGCAGGGCCTTGATGGAGCGGGGACGCGGGAACTCGGTGATGGCCTCGACCTTGGTTGGCAGCGGCACGGCCCCGTTTCTGGTGATGTGGTGGCCCAAAAAGTCAACGGCCGTCGTGCCGAAGTGGCATTTGGCCGGGTTGACGATTAAGCAGTGCTCGCTGAGGCGCCCGAACAGTGTTCGGAGGTGCTCGGCCCGGGACGTGCTGGCGACGAGGATGTCGTCCAGGTAGATGAAGAGGAACGGCAGGTCGCGCAGCACGCCGTCCATCAAGCGTTGGAACGCCTGGGCCGCGTTCTTGAGGCCAAACGGCATTCTCAGGAATTCGAAAAGGCCGAACAGCGTGATGACGGCCGTTTTTGGGACATCGGCCGGCCTGACAGGTACCTGGTGGTACCCCGTATTAGGTCAACTTTCGAGAAAATGAGCCGCCCCGCCAAACGGGCGGAAAAGTCCTGGATGTGCGGGACCGGATACCTGTCGGGGGTGGTAACGTCGTTGAGGCGGCGGTAGTCGCCACATGGGCGCCAGCCGCCCCCCGGCTTCGGCACGATGTGCAGTGGCGAGGCCCACGCGCTATCGGAGCGCCGCACGATGCCGAGGTGCTCCAACGCGTCGAACTCGGCTTTTGCCACGGCGAGCTTGGCCGGGTCGAGGCGGCGGGCTCTGGCGTAGACCGGCGGGCCCGTAGTTGGTATGTGGTGCTCGATACCATGTCTCACTGCGACGGCCTAAAACGTCGGCCGCGTGAGGGCCGGGAACTCTGCGAGCAGGCGAGCGAACTCGTTCGCCACCGGGAGGGCGCATGCTAGTTCGGTCGGCGCGGAGCTGCTCATCGTGCATGCCAGGGAGCTGAAAGTCTCGGCGTTGACAAGGCGACGCCGTTTGACGTCGACCAGCAGCCCGTGTGCGCAGAGGAAGTCGGCGCCTAGCAAAGCCATGGGCACACTCGCCGTCACAAAGGTCCAATTAAAGCGCTGGTTGCCGAAGCAGAGGGTGACGTTGCGCGGGCCGAATGTGCGGATGGCCGATCCGTTGGCAGCGACCAAGGAGGGGCCGCAAACGGCGGTCTGCCTGTCCTGCTCGGAGGCGGGTATGACGCTCAGTTGGGCGCCGGTGTCACAAAGGAAACGCCGCCCGGACGCTTTGTCCTTGATGAAAAGCAAGTTGCCCGAGTGGCCGGCACTCATGGCTGGTAATGAACGCCAGCCCGGCCGTTTCCCGACTTGCCAAAAGTGCACGGGGGTCGGCATGTCCGAGCCTCGTGTCCGAACCTGGCGTGGTAATAACACCACGCTTGGTCAGGTGGAGGCCCCGGCCGTCGTGTTGGAAGCGGTCGGTGCGGCATGGCGGCCGCCAGTTGCACCGGCAGTTCGGCCTCCAACCGCACCGGGAGCTCGGGCGCCATGGGCGTCGCCTCGGACGGCGGCGGGCTCCAGGTAGCCGTCCCGATGTGCTGGCCTGCCGAGGAGATCTTGTCGGCTTCCCTGGCGAGGGCACGGGGATCCGTGATCTGCGTGCCTGCCAGGGCGAAGCGTACCTGGCTAGGCAGCTGGCGGAGGAACAGCTCTCGGAAAAGAAAATCTGGGGAGTGCTCACCGAGCAGCGAGAGCATGTAGTCCATTCGCTCGGACGGGCGCGTGTCGCCGAGCTCGGGCAGGTCGAGCAGGCGCCGTGCGCGTTCTGCCGGTGAGGGCGAATGCGTCGAGGAGGAGCGTCTTGATCGCGCCATACTTGTCAGCAGCTGGCGGGTGCTAGAGGAGGCCCAGGGCGCGGGCCGCGGTGGCGGAGCCGAGTGCCGCTACCACATGGTGGAAGCGGGTGTCGTCGGCGGTAATGCCTCGCAGGGCAAACTGGGAGTCCGCCTGGGCGAACCAAACCGCCGCGTGAGCCTCCCAGAAGGTAGGCAGTTTAAGGGCAACTGCCGTGTCCATGTCAGGGTCACCAATGAAGGAGCTGTGCTCCTACGCGAGTTGAAAGGATTGACGCGACAAAAGACGGGAATTCGTCCGAGTTTCTTTATTCAGCAAAACCAAACTCGGGTACTCTGAAAAGCCTGTTTATCGGGCAGCAATATATATATGCAATCAAACACGGCGAGAGTGGGCGTGCCCGGGCGGCCTGGGCGAGCCCGGGAAAGGAAAGTCTGGACATGCCCGGGAAAGGCGAGACTGGGCGTCTCCGGGCGGTCTGGGCGAGCCTGGGAAAGGCGAGTCTGGACATGCCCGGGAAAGGCGAGACTGAGCGTCTCCGGGCGGTCTGGGCGAGCCCGGTGCAGTGATCGCTCCCTGGTTGCGTCTTCGGCAGGTGTAAGGCGATTGTGTATGCTCAGCGGCAACTGCTACAATATCGTCAATTAAGGAATATAGTACAGCGTCATATCAGAAAAGCTAAGGTATCTTACTTTCAGAACAAAGGCAAATACTTCAAAAGATCAGAGGCTGGAAAATGGCAAAGACAGATCAGAGTATTGACCGGAATGAAGAAGCAATCCTATAATCTTGCATTTGCTGACCAATCTCACCAGCTATCCAATGATCTTAACAAGCATTTTCCCCGTATCTGTACTATGCTATGCTACCTTCGCTGGACCTGGCAACTCTTACAGCTTACCTTCCGGCTACTGTGCCTCCACCAACAATCCAGCAACACGAGGTTTATTTTCGTCTTGGACGTCTCAACACATCTAAGGCTCCTCATCCCAGTGATGTACCTACTCGTCTTTTCAAAGAGTTTGCACTGGAAATCTCAGGCCCTGTTACAAAGATATTTAACAAATTCTTACAGAATGGTAACTTCCCTGTTAAGTGGAAATGTGCTTCAGTTTGTGCAATTCCTAACACTACTCGCGTTACTGAATTTGATCAGCTTCGCCCTATCTCAATTACCTGTTTTACCCGGGGTGTTTGAGAGTTTAATTGCTGACTGGTTGATGGTCGATTTTAAACCTCATATTGATCCTGCACAGTTTGGAAACATGAAAGGAAATTCTATCAACCACTATTTAGTCCATATGCTGGATGTCATACATCGAAATCTTGACCAACGAGGTCATTATGCGAACATTTGTAATTTCGACCAACGAGGTCATTATGCGAACATTTGTAATTTCGACTTTACCAAGGCCTTCGACCTGGTCAACCACTCCAAGGTAATCGAAAAGCTCATTCAGCTTGGGATTGATGCTTCCATCCTACCTGCAGTGTGCAGTTTCCTGTCCGATCGTTCCTCGGTGGTTCTTTATCAAGGGCAGACATCAAATCATTTGTGTCTCTCCTGCGGAGTTCCACAAGGGATGAAACTAGGACCAATTTTGTTCCTTGTTCTGGTGAATGACGCAGCTATAACAACAGAATATCGTTGGAAATATGTGGATGACTTGAGCCTGGTTGAAGTGTTGAACAGAACTCACAACAGAATATCGTTGGAAATATGTGGATGACTTGAGCCTGGTTGAAGTGTTGAACAGAACTCAGCAAAGTTCGATGCAAGCCCATGTTGATGCACTTGGTGATTGGTGTTACCTTAACGATGTGTGGCCGAAGCCGGAGAAATGTAAGATGATGCAAATATCTTTTCTTCAGAACGTTCCACCCCAATTAAACATCGTCATTGATAACATCGCTCTGCAAAGAGTTCAATCGCTCACTCTCCTTGGTGTTATAATCCAATCTGATCAGGGGTGGAATCGTCAAATCCAGCAGATGGTATCTCGTGATGCTCGACGACTCTTCGTTCTTTGTAATTTGAAAAATTTCCATGTGAGTGCCCCTGATTTTGTTGAAATATACAAAGTGTACATTCGCCCTTTGCGGGAGTTCGGTGCCCGTGTGGGGTTCTGGCATCACATGGGCTCAGAGTGATGAGATTGAACGACTCCAGAAACGTGCGCTCTGTTTTATTGCGTACCCATCCATTCGGTCCTATGCTCAACAACTTCGTTATTTTGGTTTACAATTGTTGAGCGGACACAGGAATGAGCTTCTCTTGCATTTTGGACTTGGTCTTCTAAAATGTGATCGTCACCGTGACGTTCTTCCTCCTACCCGACAATCTGTGTCTCGATATAATATGCAACTCAGAAATGCTCAACATCCTGATCTACCTCAAAGATAAGACAAAGGTAAGACTCAAAGATACAAGAATTCAACAATTCATATTTTTGGACTGAAAGGCTTAATTATGCTCTGCAGGAGAATAAAATCAATTACATGCATAATATCTGTTTGTTGATCTTCTTAAGTTTTCTGCTATTTTTGGTTATTTTGTTGGGGGAATTTGTTATCTTTTTATTGTTGTTTGATTAATGCATGTTTGTTTATTCCATACACTTATTTTCATACATAATATGTATAATAATGTAATTTTATTTGATAATTATTATTTTTATATATATTTGTAAGTTTTATGAAATACTATTTAATTATCAAATTAAACTTGATAAATTTCAGTCTTCGGACTGCCTTGTCCAGTGTTTAATTATTTCAATAAACCGAAATGAATGAATGAATGAATATGAATCAGAAAATAAAAATAAATGTCGTTGACAAAATTGTTGACACCCCAGACTTAATATTTGGTAGCACAGCCTTTGGACAAAATAACTGAAGTCAAACGCTTCCTGTAGCCATGAATGAGCTTCCTCCACCTCTCTACTGGCAGGTTGTCCCACTCTTCTCGTGCAAACTGCTCCAGTTCTCCCAGATTTTAAGGGTACCTTCTCCCAACTGCTGTTTTCAGATTTCCCCACAGGTGTTCAATGGGATTTAGATCTGGACTCATTGCTGGCCACTTCAGAACAGTCCAGCGTTTTGTCTTGAACCATTCCTGCTTTTTGAAGTGTGTTTGGGGTCATTGTCCTGCTGTAAGACCCATGACCTTCGACGGAGACCCAGCATTCTGACACCGCGTTGAACATTGCACTCCAAAATGCCTTGATAATCTCCTGATTTCATGATGCCATGCACACATTCAAGGTACTCAGTGCCAGAGGCAGCACAGCGACCCCAAAACATCACTGGACCTCCTCCATGTTTGACTGCAGGGAAAGTGTTCTTTTCTTTGAAGGCTTCATTTTGTTTTCTGTAAACATGGTGATGATGTGTTTCACCAAAAAGCTCTAATTTGGTCTCATCTGTCCACAGGACATTCTCCCAGAAGGATTTTGGCTTGTTCAGGTGTGTTTTGGAAAACTCCAGTTGGGCTTTCTCAGCAGTGGGGTCTTCCTGGGTCTCCTACCATAGAATCCCCTTTCATTGAGTTGACGATGGATGGTGCGAGTTGAAACTGTCTTACCTTGTGTCTGAAGGTCAGATTGCATCTGTTTGACAGTTGATCGAGGTGCTTTCTACACCATTCGAACTTCGCTGCAATCTTCGATCAAGTCTTCTCTTGCGACCATGTCCAGGGAGGTTGGCTAAAGTGCCATGGGCCTTAAACTTCCTGATAACATTGCGTACGGTGAACACAGGAACATCAAGGTCTCTGGAGATGGACTTGTAGCCTTGAGATTGTCCATGCTTGGCTAAAATCTCGTGTCTGACCTCCACAGACGATTCTCTGGTTTTCTTTCTTTTCTCCATGCTTATTGTGGTACACACAGTGACACAAAACAGCAGAATGACTCCTTTTCTCTATTCAAACTGGTTGAATAATTGATTTTTTTATATTGGAGGTACCTGCAATTCACCGCAGGTGAGTTCAATTCCAAAGTAAAGGAGAATCACCTGCTTGAAATCTAATTATTTGAAACAAATTCTAGAAGGTGCCAATAATATTGTCCAGGCCATTTTCGGATTTCTGTATGGAATAAGCTAAGATTTAGTAATTTTTCAGCTTTGTTCCACTTCAAACCAAAGAAATACAAATGTGGACACCAAAATATATTGTTATTTCAACAATTTTCTGGAAGAAAAGGTGCATTATTTGAAAATAGTGCAAGGGTGCCAATATTTTTGTCCATGACTGTACGTCTATTAATTACATACTGTTGGAATATACCTTTCGTTCATTTGGACTGCTGAGATCCCTTAGACCTGTGAATACCTTTTCCGTCCCCGAAGACCCTTAAGACCACCGAGACCATAAAAGTCCACAAAGACCCAAAATACCCCAAACACCCAAAATACATCAAAGATTCCAAAGCCCCAGAGGACCGAAAAGACCCAAAAGGCCCAAAAGACCCTGAAGACCCAAAATACCTTGAATAACCTTAAAGATCGAAAAGACCACGAAGAACCAAAACACCCAAAAGACCCCAAAAATCTCAAAACTCCAAAAACACCCTGAAGACCCAGAAGACACTTTCAACTCATTTGACCCCAAGATCCTGAAGACCACATTTACCTTCAAGACCTTTTTGTCTGTGCTTTGTCCACCAAATATTCCTACTGGTCACACAAGATCTGCCAGCAACCCTCTTCTGGTGAAATTGCCAAAATCAAGACTCTCTGCTCACCTTCAATCTTTCATTCCTCTTTACTCCGGCCTCTGCAACAAACTCCCTCACTCTCTTCAATCCCACTCCTCCCTCCAGGTCTTTGAAACAGCTGTTCACCACCATCTCTTATCTTCCCCCATCCAAATCCTTGATCTTTTCTACCCCCATTTATTCACCCCAGATCCACTTTTTTGAAATACCAACTTCTGTCCTGGAAGTTCTAGCAGTGTCCATGTGTTTTGTACCTCTCACACACTCCCCACACACTCCCCACACCCCTTCCTATGCCTCCTCCCCCCCCCCAAGCCCTCCCACTCCCACAGATCTCCCGATGTCCCTGTTCTCTACTGTTGTACTGGTGTGCTTCCCTCTCTCTCCCTATCTTGTCTCCCGCTCCCTTTATTGTATGTTTTGTGTGTCGGTTTTTTATTTTTTGCAATTGATGTTAGCTCTTACACGAGCCTCGATCTTGAATACAAAAATTTAAAAAAGACCCTTGGAATACCTTAGACACCTTTAGATCGCTTCACCCTCTATACCCTTTAAACCTTTACACCCCTCAAGTCCCTTTAGACCCCTTACAACCTTCAGACCCATTAGACCACCTTGGACCCTTGACCATTTAGAGCTTAAAACCACTTGGACCTTTTTAGATAACAAATAAATAATATCACCAATATTACAAATAAATTTGTACAAAATAAATGTTTGTATTGTGATTGGTACATGTCATGACAACACAGCAACTCAGATACAGCCATTATCCTCAGTTAAAATAAGCCCGTGCCTCTGGTGGCGACGTGTGGTGAGGCAAGCGAAGTGAGCTGATCCACGCTAGTAAAACCAATGCATGTTAATCATCCGTTAACATGACTGCAAGCGAAAGCAACATTGACAAGGATGACAACATGACAAAGTAATATGCAGGAAATACATTCCACAAACGAGGCAAGAAGAGCTTCACCAATATTCCACACAAGCCAAATTACCGAAATGGTTGCTACGCACACAGATTTCATCCAATGAGCATGATCTGATCAGGTTGAGATAATGTCAGGAGGAATAGATATTTGCAATATGAAAGTTAAATGTTCAACGGTTTCTGAAAAATCGCATACACAAAATTACATGGACAGATGGTCGGACGTGGTTGGTCGGTCGGACGGAGCTCATTTTACGTCCCTGTCTCCGACCTTGTCAGAGGGACGTGGGACAAAATCCTGACTTGAGAAATGGAAGGCAGCTCTGAACTCAGCAGAAGAGACAGCAGAGCAAAGACATGACCAAACTAGAATGGCGCTTGGTAGAACACATACCTTCGTCGAGCTCAACAGTTGACGTTTTGAATCCCGCTGATGGGCCGGATGTGCATGAACCGAAATCGAATCGGCTTGATCTCGTCACCTAACCAACTCATCCATCAAGTTTTGTAAAAATCCGTTCACAACTTTTTGAAATACAATCCTATACTGCATATCGTTTTTGGTCCAATCTCTCAATGGTGAAGAATCACGTAAAAAATTCTCATATCCGGATCCGGATCCCAAAATCAAAGCAATTCGTCCTCGTCACACACCCGACCTATCCACCAAATTTCGTACGAATCCATCCATAATTTTTGGAGATATCCTGCTCACAGACAGACAGAGAGATCGAGGTGAAAACATAGCCACTGCCCACATTTGGTGGTGGAAGTAATGAACCCTGCCTTTTCCCAGCAAGCTGCTTTGAGCCTTCACCGTGCACCGATCTCAATCCCAATGGAACGATCATTAATTTTGCAGCAAATTAAGTTGCGCTCTACTGAAATTGCAGCAAATTAACTGAACTTCCATTTTCTGCTTGGCGATGCATTTATTTATTTTAAGGTTGCAAAGTAACTAACAAAGTAAATGTTTTCATTCTACTAAGTAATGTGTTCGTCTGGCCATTAGCACTTTTTGAAAAGATTTTAAGTTTCTCTTTGAATGTGAAAGAAAATACTGCCCGTTTAAATAAACAAAAATGGAAGACACACCCAAATCTCTGGTTAAGAATAGCAGTTTCTTGTCCAAGGCAATTAAAAGCCCCCAGCTCAAAACACAGAAATCGGATCAAGCCAAAAGATCAGACAAGAGACCTATAACAACACCATGAGCAAAAATGGTCAAACTCACCGAGCCTGCGGCCTTCTTTGCTGCTGGTCAGAATCCGCTGTTTGGCTGCATCAAGGAAATTACGAATCTCCTTTTCATAGAGCTTGCTCAGCATCTGTGCGTACACCTGGTTATATGAACAGATGCAGGGCAGATAGAAACGTTTGTGATACACGAGGTCATTTGATGGCGAATAAGCCAATTTGATCCTTCATTCATGTGTTCAACACCACTTTAATTTACTCCACATGTTTATCTCCTAAATTTCACTGGGAAGGTAATGAAGAGGAATCAGGAGAACAATGGGGCTCGCACAGAGACATCACCAGGGTGTTTATGTGTGCATACTGTTGTAAAAATCAGAGTCTACAACCTCTTTCTCCAACTGAGTTTAATCTCAATCAATCTCAGACAGCATCTAGAAGGAAGACCAGCATGCATGGCATTAATAATACTGCAGGTGCATACTAGGAGATATCAGTACCGAATACAAGCAAACAAGCAACACGCAATGTAATTCCCTTACCATTCTAGATATGCACGTAAATGTCAGTGGATAAATGTCTCAGGACTGTCCTCTGCGGTCAGCGGACAAGTTATTATAATAGCATCGTAGTGGGCGAATGGTGTTACTGCACCTGGGGTTATATCTTGGATGACTGCATTTTACTACACATACAATCCATATATACATACACATATACATATTGTTACGTTTGTGGTGGGAGGTGACGAATTGCCATAATGGAGATAGTAATGCATAGGTTTTAGCATGGACCGTGTGACATGTAGAAAGCCCATTTCGATGTACATAAGCAAGGTAAACCGTGAGCTTAAGGTTGTTTATGTGTCACCACATAGAGGGTGGTGTTTGTGTTAAGTTAGATAGGGCTTAAGGATAATCCCCAGTATGTAATTGCCTCCTGTGTTTTTCCCTCTGGTTTTATTTCATCTGAAAAAGGGCCGCCATTACAACAACAACCATAATCGCTGACAGTACCCGGACATTACGACCAGCTAGTACACCCCGCTCATCCAAACATTCCCGAAGGACGGCTAGGTTCCGCCTCGAAGGGTCGTAACTGGCAAGCCACGCCCAGAGCTTCGTCATTGGGCATCAAGCAGGCCCCGTGAGGCCCCGCCCCAAAGGGGATGATTGGGGGGATGATTGGTCGTGGAGATGCGATGATTCGATGGGGCACAGGGAGTGACGTCAGTGAGGGAAAAAGGAGGGTGCGTCTCTCCCTCTCGCGCTGGGTTTGGAAAGGAGACGATCATTTCTTTCTCTCTCTCTCTCTCTCTCTGAGGTTGGAAAGGAGACGGTCACTTCACTCTCTCTCTCTCTCTTTGTCTTTGTCACGCGGTGATCGGTGGTGTTCTGGCTCGGGCTGTCCGAATGGGGAAAAAGTTGGAAGAGAAAATTGGGGCAACTAATACGAGAACTGATAAAGTAAATGAGGACCTGGAAGGCTATCGGACCTGTGTGGATGCCAGAATGTGACAACAGGCAGAGGAATGGGGACTCTTTAAACACCAGGGGGGGGGGGGGGGGTGACCTGGCTGAAGAGGTAAAGGAATTGGAGGCTCATGTAACAGAGCAAGAGCGGGTGTTTGTTGAAAAAGGCCTGTGGAAGTCGCATTTGCCTGGGGAAAGGGTGAATGAAATGCTACAGGAGCGGTTTAACACCAGGGACAGTACCCAGGGGGGAGGTTACTCGAGTCCAACAGAGTCTGTGAGACGAGGCGAGTCGGTCCATAAAGCATCTCCAGGAGGAGATTAAGGTGACCCAGGGGACCCTCACCACAAGCCACATTTGGGCACAGGAGGTTCCGAAATTGAGCACCCAACTGGGGGGCGGGGGGTGTTTTGGCCCTGAGCTGGATTTGGACAGGGGTATAGAGCCTCGGAAAAGATGATCCCCAAAGTAAATTTGGAACAGCTGCACAGAGGGGCAGAAAAACTCGAAAAAGGGGTTGTCACATACAGCTGCGGTTGGACACGCAAGGCCAAATTTTTCAAAATTAAATTTAAAGTTAAACTCAAATTTAAATGGGAATTTAATTATTGTCGGAGTTCACTCCGACAATAGTTGGCGTCCAAGATTGGAGGAATGTGTCAGACAAAATGGTGCGCATCTCCTCGATGTTCTTTTCCATAAATAAATGACATGTTATGTACTTCTCTTTCTTGTAAGAATTTGTTTTGAAATGCAACTTTTTATTACTTTTACACGAGTGTTAAAAATAACCATATTTCTGGCTCACCCTGTATATATGTAAATATGTATGTCTGTGACAGCATCTGAACATATACACTTGTGACAGTATCTGAATTTAACATCCATAATGACGCACTGTGAGATGGCTCCTTCGGAGCTTGGCAGGCAATGCGTACATAAGTGGTGATGACGTCATGACGTTCGCTCATTAGGTTGGAGCACCAAATTACAGATACTAATTAGTTACTCCCTACCGCATCCAGGTCGACTCCATATAGTGAGTGGATACCAGAGATAATGTTACCGTGTGGCAGGCGGTGCTTATTGCTCCCAGGAAGGTGCAGCAGTAGCTGTATGGGACACGTCACTGGTGGTTCCCCACTGATGGTATAAAGTCGCATAATGACTGATATAAAAAAACAAAGGTTTTCAGTCACAAGTATTTGGAAAGCTCACTGTGTTGCCCTGATGAAGCCCCAACAAGGGCAAAACCAGGTCGGTAACTGAGTTTTGCATGCACTTGTGACAGTATCTGAATTTAACATCCATAATGACGCACTGCGAGATGGCTCCTCCGGAGCTTGGTAGGTGTTGAATGAATGTTGAAGAAAATTAATTGTTTGCGTACTTCATTTGTAAGTCGAGTGGATTTTCTTGAGCCTCGACCGCTTGCTGCGAACACTTGAGTTTTAATTGCATGCTAAAGCTTCATTAATATATAATGCTCAGTTTGAATCATGTTTTAAAATCTACCAGCAATAACCATTCTCTTTTAGGAACTGGGACTTGAGGAATAGTCATTAAAACTACGAACTTGTGGAGAGGGTCATAAATCGACTCCTTGCACTGGTTGCCAGGGGGCAACCAGGCTGCACGTTTCTCTCCACTCCCTCTCGCAATCAAATCGACCAGTTTGATCTGAAGAACAGTTCTTTTAATTAAATATTCTTAGGACAAATAAATGTACTTTCTTATTGAGTTATGAAGGTCAAATCCATGTTGCATGACGTACCTAACGAATAATTAAAGTTTCATAAATATTATTTGTTCTCCAAAAGACCGTCTATGATTTCATATTACCTTCAAAATAAATGTAAAACTTTAACTCATCAGTCATCAATAATTCAATGACTTAAACTATAGAACAAAACATTTTAATTATTAGTAAGTTTGTATTAGCCTGAAGAGCAGCTCTGAAGTTATATTAATAAGTGTTGACTTTTTGTGCAAGATTGTCCCAGGTAACCCTGGTGTTGGGCTAGCGGCGAGGGTGCCGGCTTATGATCCTAGGATCCTGGGTTCGAATCCCGGTCGATCGCTGAATTAACGCCAGGGGGGTTGACTCAGCCTGTCATCCTTCCGAGGTCGGCTAATTGAGTACCAGTTCACTGGTAATTCCCTGTTTGTCGTTAAAGGCGGCGAAAAGGGTTGGCGTCAGGAAGGGCATCTGGCCGTAAAACATTGCTTCAAAAAGTGGACAAAAAACAACAACAACCACGGTTCCCGAAAAAGGCCAACCCCCGCCTTGCGGGGAAAAATGGCCTCTAAAGGTGGTTGTTGTGGAAAACCAATCAGGTCCACACAACTTTAGTCCAACTTGTGGTTTAATTCCATTTAGATCATGACATCATCCTGTAATGCAGGAAATGCAATAAGTATACGATGTGGCATCACATGGGACCATTCATAACATTCAATGCAAGCAAGCTGGATATTCTATGCTGGCGTACCGTTAGCGAGTCTACCAGATGTAACGTGTCACAGGAGAAGTCTCGGAGCACCGTCCGCAGCAGCGGGTCTTATAGTCACGCCCCTAGCGGTGTCAACGAGCAGCGAGCATCACCCCGGGTTCAGTACGAATACGATTTCACTACATTCTCCCCCCCCCGTCAGAATTATACGGCGGTGCGGCTAGAAGCGAGCGAGCGTCAGCACGAACAGGGTGCGGAACATCAGTCGACCCAACCGTATCGGGCCGGGCGGCGAATTTCTCTGCCAGCACGCATCCGAAATTTCCCGGGTACGGCATCACGTATCCCTGTGTCCCCGGTGTCGGAGGCGCCATCAGGGTCGGGTGACGAAGGGGGTAACTCCAAGTCGTCGGGCCCAGGTAGACCCGGCGAGGGGAGAGCGGTAGACTTTCGGCGATGGGAGCGTCGGGAGAGGCCATAGTCTCATAGATGGGTTCGGTCGGTCCGTCCGATTCCCTACTCAGGTCGGTGACCCCGCATGGGGCAAGGTGACGGACGGAGACAGTAGTCTCACGGCCATCAGTCGTCATCACACGAGCATGCTCAGGATTAGCCTGGAGAATCTGCACTTTGTCCACTAGGGGGGGGTCGTACTTGCTTGCGCGAACCGCCCGTTTAAGGTAGGCCGGCCCGGGCCCAGCGAGCCAACTGGGCAAAGACCGTATACACCCCGTGCTCCTGGGGTGGTGGAAAAGTCGCTCGTGGGGAGTTTGGTTGGTTGCCGTACACAGGAGAGCCCTGATCGAGTTCAACGCCGCAGGTAGCGACCAAGCCCATTTATCGAGGCCCCGGCCGAGGGTCCGGAGGTTGAGCATGACGGCCCTCCAGATAATCCCGTTGAAGCGTTCGATCTGCCCATTAGCCTGGGGTCTGTACGGCGTGGTGTAACTAGAAGCAATGTTATTTTGGAGCAGATAGCCGCGCACCTCCTGAGACAAGAAGACCGCACCCCGGTCGGTATGGACATAGGCCGGGTACCCGAACATTGAGAACAAGTTCTGTAAGCATCGCATCACCGTGGCAGCAGTCATGTCCACGCACGTATAAGCAAAGGGGAATCGCGAGTACTCATCGACGATAGTGAGCAGATAGCGAGAGCCGCTCGACACCGGCAATGGGCCCTTGAAATCCATCGCCAAGCGTTCCCACGGTCGCGTAGCCTTAACCAGAGTCCCCATGGGAGGGTTATAGAAACGCGGTTTGATTTCCGCGCAGATAGCGCAGTCGCGACAGATACGGCGGATATCGTCAATCGAGTATGGGAGATTGCCACACCGCACAAAATGAGCGAAACGCGTTACGCCGGGATGGCCCGCAGTGGCATGCAGCACCCGTAGGCCCTCCAAAGAGGTGATACCCGCGCATGTAGCCGGTCGTGATAAGGCATCGGCGGCCCGGTTATCCTTCCCCGGGCGATATTTGATGGTGTAACAGAAGTCGGCGAGTTCGATACGCCAGCGAGTGATTTTCTCATTCTTAATGCGCTGGGCGTGTAAGGTGTCGTACATGAACGCAACGCTTTGCTGGTCCGTGATGATTTGGAAGCACTGCCCGAGTAAGTACGGGCGCCATCGCCGAATAGACTCGACGATCGCATACGCTTCCTTTTCGACGGACGAGTGTCTCCGCTCAGCGGTGGTAAGAGTCCGTGAAAAGAAAGCCACGGGACGCCCCCCTTGGGAGAGGGTCCCCGCGATGGCCTGATCCGAGGCGTCACTTTCGAGGACGAAAGAGCCGCTCTCGTCGATTGTCGCCACGGCGGCTCGGGCGATGTCGGCCTTAAGGCCTTCAAAGGCCGCCAATGCGGCCGGACTCAGTGGGAAGGTGTCGCAGGCCACGAGGGGGCGAAGTTTCGCGGAGAAATTTTGCACCCATTTGGAGTAATGGGCGAATAGCCCGAGGGCGCGCTTCAGGGACGCCCGATCACAGGGAGGGGCCATGTCGAGCAAAGGTCGCAGACGCTCCTTATCCGGAGCGACAGAGCCATGGGTCACGGTGTACCCCAGAAGATCTATCGTGCGTAGGGAGTATTGGCACTTATCCTCGTTCATAGTTAAGCGATACCTCTGCGTGACCTCAAGGAAGCGCTTCAGATTAGCATCATGGTGCCCTTGGTCATATCCACAAACCGTAAGATTATCGAGGTAGACGAAAACATCGGTTAAGTGCTCCCGCGCAATGAGGTCATCCATGGCCCTCTGGAAACAAGCGACCCCGTTCGTTACCCCAAAAGGCAATCGCGTAAATTGGTACAACCGCTGCCCCGACTCAAAAGCGGTATAGATACGATCCGCCCTAGAGATAGGGATCTGGTGGTACGCACTACGGAGATCGAGAGTGCTATAGACCGAATACTGGGACACCTGTTGCACCAGCGCGTCCATCCCCGGAAGGGGGTAGGCATCCAGCTGTGTAAAGCGGTTAATCGTTTGGGAATAGTCGATTACCATGCGTCTGCGGTGGGCCTCGCTGCGCACCACCAAGACCTGGGCGCGCCACGGCGACCTGCTAGGTTCTATGATGCCATCTTTCAAGAGCTGAGCCGTTTCATCCGCAATGAATTGCAAGTCTGCGCGAGAGTAGCGCTGTGATTTCACCGCGACAGGGGTACAGTCGGAGGTTAGATTGGGGAACAGCGAAAGCGGCTGGATGTCCATTTACGCTAGGGCGCACACCGCAAGCGCGTCGTCCGCCCCCACAACAAGCGTGTCAGGCCCACCAAACTCCATTACCAGACGTCCATGCAGCTTAAGAAAATCGTGTCCTAATATAATATCAGCACATAAAGCGGGTAAAACCATAAGGTGTACATCAGGAAAAACCCGTCCCTTTAGCATGAGTTTCAATCGGCATTCCCCCTTCGTGCTGAGTCGAAGCCCCTGGGAAGCCATGAAGATCCGTCTCGGAGACCTCCAGATCCGCCATCCATGCCTGAGCACAAGTCGCTGGTCGATAAAACTATCCGTAGACCCTGTATCCACCAAGGCCCGAACACAATGGCCTTCGACCATGAGGGGAATAAGGGCTTGAGCCAGGCCAGACGAGGCTGCTGGGAGTGGGACTGAACCCCCCGAATGGGTCGGACAAGCCTCGCGGGTGGATCCTATGCCAGCAGCAGTTTTGCGGTCGTGGCCGGAGTATGCGTTGTCCATGGGGAATCCATTAATGCCATCAGAGGGCTTTCCCAAGCATTCCGGTGTTTCGCGATTCAAAATCTGACAATTCTGACGGGAAAAGGCCTCCGTAGTATTTGAAAACGCCTTTTGACACTTTTGGCAGGAAAAGGCCTCCGTAGTATTCGAAATCGCCTTTTCCGGGGTGAGGGCCACCGTTAGCTCGTGGACGACACGAGGGGAACGTTCCGCTGGGGCTTGGCGAGGCTTCAAAGCCCCTTGCGTGGCCCGGAGTTTGGTCAAGGACACGTACTTCATGCCCGATTGAGGATGAGACTGTGGTGGCTGTCTGGTGACGCCCGCCAAGGACGTCTGAGCGCCCAGGGGCCCGCAGAGAGGGGCCCTCCCCTTCGAAGACAGGTAAGGCGCCGGGTTTCGGGCTCGGCTCGCAGGCTCCGCAATGAGCCCATTCAAGGTCGCCGCGACCGCGCGACCGCGACCGCGCGATTCAATGAGCCGCGAGCCGCGTTCCTGCACACTTTCGCGTAATGTCCCTTTTGCGAGCACAAATGGCATATAGCGTCTCGTGCCGGACACACGGGCCGGGCATGGCGTGGCCCCCCACAGAAAAAGCATGCGGCCCCGCGTAAGGCCTTGGGTCTGGCCGTAGCGGCAGCCGTCAGGACTGGGTCTTCCTCCGGAGCATCCCGGAGTTCCGCGAGCAGGTCCGCGTCCTCGGCGGTAGCACTCTCCGGCCGGGCGTGTAGTGTAGTGCCCGCCAAGAGGCGCGTGCGATCATAGGTGTTCGATTGCATCCGCGCTTCGGTGTATACTTTCCCTTGCTCGAGTGCCGCAGCGAAGGTCAGGTCGGTCTTCTCTAGGAGCTTGAGCCGTAGTTCCTGGGAGGAGACCCCTGCAATAAAGGCATCTAAAAGAAGATCATCCTGAGCCTGCGCGGGAGTCCGTGGCTCCTTGATGCTGTCCAGCAAGAGCTGCCGGAGCTCCTGGGCATAGTGGTCCATCGCCTCGTTGGGTTGCTGACGTCGCGTTAGCAGCAAATATCGTGCATACACCGGGCTTTTTTCCTTTATGTACAGCCGTTTGAGCTCCGCGATCGAGAGGTCATACGTCGCGAATTGAGCGATGGAATTGTACACCTTGTAGTCGATTTTTGAATGAAGCGTTGCTAGCTTCGCGGCAGCCGTCGGCGTGGTCTCAGGCTCCTCGAAATGATTCTCCAATGTTCTGAGCCAGTGCTTCAGTTGCAAGCCACCATCCGGGGCTTGCGGGTCGGCGCAGAATACGGCAACCGCCAGCGTCTTGTTGCCAGCCATGTCGGTAGATATAAATGGAATTAAGTGTTGTGGAAAACCAATCAGGTCCACACCACTTTAGTCCAACTTGTGGTTTAATTCCATTTAGATCATGACATCATCCTGTAATGCAGGAAATGCAATAAGTATACGATGTGGCATCACATGGGACCATTCATAACATTCAATGCAAGCAAGCTGGATATTCTATGCTGGCGTACCGTTAGCGAGTCTACCAGATGTAACGTGTCACAGGAGAAGTCTCGGAGCACTGTCCGCAGCAGCGGGTCTTATAGTCACGCCCCTAGCGGTGTCAACGAGCAGCGAGCATCACCCCGGGTTCAGTACGAATACGATTTCACTACAGTGGTTTTTTTTTATTTTATATTGCACACAACAGGCATTTTAAGGCCATTTTCCCTGCTAGAGTGGGGGTTAGCCTTGTGGGCCCCATGACAACCTTCTCCATTTTGCCCTATTTTCTACATCTCCTCTTGTTAACTCCCTTGCCAGCATTTCTTCTTCCACCACCTTTAGCCAAGTCTTTCTCGGTCTTCCCCGTCCTCTACTTCCCTCTACATTCATTTCAATCACTCTTCTCAACCAGTCACTTTCATCCTTCCTCAACCCATGACCAAACCATCTCAACCTGTTCCTCTTCACAGCATCAATCACAGGCTCTATTCCCATCATCTTTCACAATTCATCATTTGTCTTCCTCTCTCTCTCAATGATACTCCACACATCCACCGAACCACTCACATTTCCACCCTTTCCAGCCTTCTTTGCTGCTCTACATTCATTACCCATGTCTCGCTCACATAAATCATAGCACTTCTCACACATGCAGCATACACCTTTCCCTTCAGCTTCAACGACACTCCCCTCCTCATCAGCATGCCACTCGGTTCCGGAAACTTCTTCCATGCACATCTCACTCCAGCAACCGTTGCTGAGTCTGATCCACCATCTCCATTCAGCATGTCTCCGAGGTAGAAATATGTTTTCACACCTTCCAGCTTCATGCCATCTCCAAGATCCAACTCAACATTTCCTCCATCTGCAGCTCCCTCTGTGCACACCTTACACTTGAATGTAGCTGCCACACTGGTTAATGCCCCTCAGACCACTACATTTTTGATGAACCCACTCTGCGCACATTGTACATTGAATGGAGTTCACTCCGACACCCTTCCTGCACACAGCACATGGCCACTTCCCAGTTCTTTCCACCTCACCACATGCTTTACCACTTGCCATCACCTTCGTTTTTCCGATATTCACCTTCAGACCTTTTGTCTCCATACATTCCTTCCACTTGTTCATCTTCTCCTTCAGTCCATCCATCCTCTCCGCAATCAACACCAGATCAACTCCCACGGTAAACCCATATATACATATATATATAATATATATATATAACGTAACGGAAATGTAGGAGTTGCGGACAACGAGAGGGTAAAAAAATTATTGACTTGTTCAAGGCTCCAACAACTGAGCGCACGCCACGCCCATACCATCAATAGACCCACTGGTCCCATGCTTGTGGATTATGCCTCAACGGGGTAACCCCCACATGCGCCCCCCCAGAATTCACTCGCACGGGCAATGTCAGTTTTCGGGGGGCCTTAACCACCCGGCCGAAACGACCCCTGATGACCCGAGCAGGGACTGTTAGCGGCTTGGCGATAGGCGGGCCAACCGGGGACTTACCCGACGGGGGACGGCCCTGCCGTGGGGGTTGAGCCAACCGTGGAGAGCTGGACGAGGACCATCCCTGGACGCGTTGGGGAACAACTGCCCATCTGCAATACCCCGTGTGAGTGTGAGACGGGCCCGTTGTCCCAGGGATAAGTTAAGACTGCCTAAGGATTGCTCTGTGTCTCTTCGTCCTTGAACTGTATATACGTGTGGGAATAATTAAACCCATCTGTTCTTCCTTTCTTCTTGATTCAATCGTTTCTGTGATTTCTCCAGTTGACCAAGCGTGGCACGAATAAGATCGCTCCAATCGGGTTCCACTAAGTAAGACTGCGCGGACCACGTGTACGCAATCTGCTCGGCGTACTCACATCACACGTTTCGTGCGAGGCTTGCTTCCTCGTTTCCCGGAGCGGCGCGGGTACTTCGGTACGAGCGAGAATTGGTCCCGAAACCCTATTTTGCCCTCGCCCGGAAGGACGTTGCAAGCTCCGGTTCCGCCAAGCCCAGTGAAGACAAGGGGATTAATCCCCCCTTGTTAAGGGGAAGAAGGCCGGCGAGAGAACCGTAACAATATATATACATATATATATATATATATATATATATATATATATATTGTTACGGACCGCGGATAAGATGTCGTTTTGCCGAGCGGATGACACCGCGGCCGAACAGTTACCCCGACTAACCCGATTCCTGGACGTTGGCCGAAATCGCGCCACAGGTATTCAATTTGGAAACGTCTAAAGCGACCGAATGTAAAGAGGAAGAAGAAGAAGACGTACGGAGGAATAACAGGATTTATTAATTATTTACACAAGCCAAAGCAAAGAGAGCAGTCAAGGTTATAAACAGAAAATGGAAGGAGCAGAAACACAGTGAAATCATTAGCTTACCTATACAGGTTAATTAATAAACCCCAGGACAACGTTAAAGACAGACGGACGATCACACTTACACGGGGGAATGCAGGCAGGAAGGAATGGCTTGGAGATGGGTGGCTTTTAGAGGCAAGGAAGGTTCAGTGGGTACTGGGCACGGTCGGGCCAGAAGGCACCGGCGTCAAGAAGCCGAGCCGCGGTCGTTGGTCCCAAACTGCGCGGGCGAAGTTCCTTTCTCCGTACTGCTGCCTCGCGCGCTCCTTGCGTTGCCTCGGTCCATTTTTCCTGCAGCGCGGCACGTCTCACGGCGGCTTGGTCACACCTGCTCATCTCCAGGACTCAGAACTCATCCCTCCTTTCAGCTCATCTGCTTGGGGAGCGTCCCGCGGCGGGTTATATAGGCCCCGCCCTTCACCCTTTGCGAACCTCCCCCAAGCGTTCTCTCTCCACCCTCTCAAGCCAAACCCCTCGTTCTGGGTTGGATGAGCGGGGCCGACCTACTCCTCCCCCTCTATGACGAGGTGGAGACCCGCCTTTCTTCCTCGTCGTTACCTCGTGCGTAATGGAGTCAAATGCAGCAAACTGGACGGCAGATGAAATTGCAGCAAAGTGCTTAAAGAGCCAATTGCAGCAAAGTGGCAAACCTGGCACTTGGAAGCTGCCATGGGGCGTCGGAGGGCCTACTCTTATTTAATTCGGTGCAATGAAGAGTCAACTAGTGGGAAACACATCCTTAGCCTACAGAGAATAAGGGACTAACTATTTAAAAGGATATATGGTGTCCTGGGTGTAGGTTTATGAAATTAACTAAGAGGACGAGCTTCGACCTTTCTTTACATTACGAGGGTCAGTTACACACAACAAAACCATACTTCTCACATTCGTTACACTTCTCAAATTCGTTACACTTCTCAAATCCGTTACAATATATATATATATATATATATATATATATATATATATATATATATATATATATATATATATATATATGTATATATATATATTATTGCGGATACGAGGATTGTGTTTTTTTAATTGTGTTGTATTGTATAGTAAATTGTTGTAAATATCACCCTCTGTAAAATGTAATGATTCCTTGTAAATACCTCCGTAGTGTAAAGGTCAAAGGGCGTCCCATAATTAGTCCATAAAGCATACACGTCAGCCAATCATAGATTTCCCCCTGGTTGATAGTTATATCTTTATTATGTGTATTAGGGTAAGGCCTTGTCTTCCATTAAGATGACACTCCATTGCACCAAGTGAAATAGATAGATTCCCTTCATTCTTCATTCCCATTCCCAAAACCTCCATTTCCCCTTTCATCATTGCCAAGCCTCGATTGCCAATTACATCCCCTCCAAAACCACCATTGAACGTGTGCTCGGGTCGGGGAAGAGGGGCGTGCCCGCCCGTCGTCATCAAGGGCGGAGCCAGAGGGTCGCGCGACCAACCAGGGCCGAGGTGAGCACACCGATGGGCGTGTCCTGAAGGCCGGCGGCTTGATCGCCGGAGGCGTTATAAAGGCGCGCGCGCAAAAAGTGGTTGCGGGAGTGGTCGGTGGTGAGGAGTGATTTGGACCAAGAGAGAGAAAGGGTTGAGTGGTTGTCGGTGGTGAGGAGTGATTGGACCAAGAGAGAGAAAGAGTGGTTGGACCAAGAAAGAGGAGATCTAGAGAAGAGATCATCCAGAGAGATCATCCAGCAGCGATTCTTGTCCAAAGAAGATCGTCCAGGGAAGCACAAAGCCTGCTATTCGTCGCCTTGCTCGCCAAGGTTGGACTGAGCAGTCGTTAACAGCAAGAAGCCTGTTGTAGTCCTGGAAAAGCGCGTGACGTCCACCGCCGCAGCAACAGACAACAGCAGCAGCAGCGGCGGCCACAGCAGCAAAAACAGCCGCTTGGGGCCTGGACGGCGGTTTTGAGCAGGGCCGCGAAGGAACGGCGGCTGCTAAACGCGCCGATCGTGCTGCAGGACCCCCTTGGACCTTCCTCTCCCTCCAGCCATCCACCTCCTGCCTTTCCATCCTCTTGTGTACGTGAGTTTGTTTTGTTTGTTCTGTCCTGGGTATTTAATTAAGCTTGTATAAGGAATTTGCACTGTGTCTCTCATATCTTCTGTATATTATTTTATTATCTTTCCTTTTCCTTGGTTTTTTTGAGCCTGTAAATAGAAAATAAATTAGATTCGTATTTCCAACCTTTTTTGTCGTCTTCTTCTTCACATCCGTGTCGCCTTAGTCTTTTCCCTATTGAATAGCTGTGGCGCGATCCGGCCAACGTTCGGGGATCGGGTTAATCGGGGTAACTGTACAACCGCGGGGCCATCCGCTCGGCAAACACAACATCTTATCCGCGGGCCGTAACAATATATATATATATACATATATATATATACATATTGTTGCGGATATGGGATTTGCATCCATCCATATCCGCTTGTAAATATTCCCCTATTTCCTCAATACTTCCCAACTATCCCCAATCCCCCATTCCCTAGTCCCATTTTCTGTAAACAACACTCTGTAGACCCGACCTCCCCCTATTTCCCCCCATTAAATGTCGCATCCAGGTCCACCGCATCTCACGTAGACAACTATAGGACATCTTGCTAGTTATTCTTAGTCTATGTCAGTTAAGGATTCGTTTCCATTAATTCTGACCCTTCGTTGCACCAGAATGTGATTGTATGGCACCGTTAGGAAGTTTAGGACCTCGCAATACCTCCCCGCAGCTCTTCCTCACGGTTCAGAAACAACAACAACAACAGCAATGGCGGCGGCGTGCACAGGGAGTGCGCGTCCTCACTCCGGCTTGGTTGGTAGGGGGTGTTGGGAGGGCACGAGGCCTTCCCCACGAGCCGCCATCAAACATGTGCTCGACGGTGTTACCAAATAGGGGCTCCCTGTCAGCTCCTCGTCAAGGGCGGAGCCTGGTAACCCCCGCACCCAATGTAAGCGGCGGACCGGTCCCATCTGGGGTGGAGCCAACCAGCCGAGGGCGTGTCACTCCCCGTTGAGCATGCGCAGCCGAGGGAGTGGTGACATCAGATGCGCGCTGAGCTTGAAGCAAGAGAGACGTCCCTTCCGAGCGCTGTGACACCTCCCCGCATCTCTGGACTGGACCGTGCTTTATCCTGTCCCTGAGCCAAGGTGCACCTTGTGCTATCGACTGCCTGTCCCTTCCTGCCATCAATCCCTGTGTAAGTCAGCCTTGTTCCGTTTGTCTGTGGTCTGTCTGGGATAAGATAAGATTGTATTTAAGTGCCCATCTCTTCTGTGTCTTTTACCTCACTCTACCTTGTAATCTACCCCTTTTCTCCACCACTAATTATACCCTCCTCCGGAGGTCTTGAGAACTGTACCCCTTGCGTCGTTTCATTTATCCCAGTCGTTGTGTCCTTTCCAATCATTGATTTAGCGTAGCGCGATTTGGCCAACGTTCGGGTGGAATCGGGTGAGTTGGGGAAGAATCGGGGGAACTGTTAGGTCGCGGCAATACCACCGCTCGGTAAATAACATCTAATCCGCGATCCGTAACAATATTGTTAGGTTTGTGGGGGTAGGCAATGCAATACCTTAGTCCAGGTAGAATTGTGTGCTCTGAATGTCTTGATGAAGAAGAAGAACCCCCATGTACCATAAGTAGGGAATCTGTTGGACCGGATGTCACGTAAGTGTATCTTTGTCCCCATGACGAGGGGTAGGGTTTTGTTAATTAGTCAGGGATTCATGGTAAATTCCCTGTGTGTAGATCACCTTTGTACTTTTCCCTTTATTCCTTATGACACTACACACACACTACCAGCAAGCAATCGGCACGCAATAACATAAAATAAAAACAACCGGAACAGGACATTGAACAACACCGCTGGCACTGCCAGCCACCACATCGTAACACCAAGTAGGCAGGTCAGTGAGGCCACGCCCTGAAGAGCAGTGATTGGTTAGGGTACCATTGAGTGATGAGATGAGACTCGCTGATAGGAGCATGGCGCGACGTCATCGAATGACGTAAGAGCCCTGGGTACAAAAGACTTGGGTCCCGACATTTTCCCTCTCTCCGGGCTGGCCTCCATTACGAGCAGTTGTATATCCCTCTCGCTTCCTGGTGTTCGTGGAAGGCGGACACAGTCACACATTTTGTCTTCGAGGTCCCTGGCTTTCATCGGTTCGAGCAACCGCCTTGTCCTTTCCTTGGCTCGTCGGTGCTGGCTGCGCATCGTCGGGGTGTGCTGAGAGACGTCGGTGCTGTGTGAAGTGTACGACGAGGCCTAGCGCGGCTGGACTAAACGAACGGCGCGCAAAAGGCAGGTTCCCGCGGAAGGACGCGGGGGCTGTGATGATTACCGAAAGGGTTCAACAGCTGCTCAAAGCTGAGTGCCAAAACAAACAAACACTCAGCTCAAAGCTGAGTGCCAAACATTATATTCCGGTTATTTTTCCCCTTGTGTTGTATACGAGTGAGCGGGACCTAAGCCGCAAAATGAACGGGACCTAAGCTTATTTCTTTTACACAACGCAGGTATCACGAATGGAAATGGCCTTACCCTGACACATACTATGACATAACTAATGTTCCAAGGTGGCCTACGTGTTGCTTGTGGATGAACTATGGGGGCAAACCTTTAACCTTTAATGATGTTGTATTTACACTCTCAGAATCGTGACAATATAGATATATATATATAAGTAATATATACAGTCACGTGAAAAAGTAAGTACACCCTATGTAAAGTTTTGACTTTTTCAACATATTTCAACATACAGCTATTTGATCTTCATTTCAACAATATTGATAGATAAAGATGATATAATACAACAAATATCATGAAACATTTACATTTTGTAGTCCATTGTATAATTTAAATAAACATAAATGCAAATTTCACATGTGGAAAAAGTAAGTGCACCCCTTCATTTATCACTACTACAAATACCTAAAATTAGAATCAGGTGCACCAGCTCAGTTGCAAATCAGTAGAACATCGTTAGAGAGGATCTTGGAGGAACCTGTCTTATTTAAACCTCAGACATTTAGTTTGGTTTGCTCTTTGTTGTTGAAGTGTGCGGCGTCACCATGCCTAGATCTAAAGAGCTCCCTGAGGCCTTCAGAAAGAAGGTTATAGATGCCTACGAGTCTGGGAAAGGATTTAAAAAGATCTCCAAACAATTTGAAATCAATCATTTGACTGTCCGGAAGATCATCTACAAGTGGAGAAGATTCCAAACAACTGCCAACTTGTTCAGGCCAGGCCGCCCCAGCAAGTTCAACCCGAGAGCAGACCGCAAGATGCTGAAAGAAGTCTCTAAGAACCCCAGAATGTCATCACGGGACCTACAGGTAGCTCTTGCTACTGTTAATGCCAAAGTGCACAAGTCTGAAATATGTTGAACAAGTCAAAACTTTACATGGGGTGTACTTACTTTTTCACGTGACTGTATATATATATATATCTATATCTATCTATATATATCTATATCTATATATATCGATATATATCTATATATATCTATATATATCTATCTATATATATATTGTAACGATTTTGAGAAGTGTAACGGGTTTTGAGAAGTGTAACGGGTTTTGAGGAGTGTAACAATTTTGGAGGAAGGGTAACGGATGTGAAGAGTATGGTTTTGGTATGGTAACATCCTGGTAATGTAAATAATGGTCGCAGCCGTCCTCCTAATTAATTTCATAGAACATACACGCAGGTCACGATATATCTTTTAAATAGTGTATTTCCTTATTCCATGTAGGCTAAGTATGTGTTTTCCACTAGATTGACTTTGCATTGTATCAAACAAAATAAGCGTAGGCCCTTCCAATTTCCCCAAAACCTCCCTTCCAATTGCCTTCCGCATTTTGGCTGGTTTTCTTCAAACCACCATTGGCCACGAGGTAAGGTTGGGGAAGAAAGGCGTGTCTCCACCTCGTCATAAGAAGCAAGGAGTGAACCAGCCCTAACAGCCAATCAACACCGCGGTGAGTGACCCGGTAGGCGCGCCCTCGGAGTCGGCGGCTTGATTTCGCTGGAGGTGATAAAAGCGACTGCAGGGGACTGCTTTACGAGTCCAGATGAGAGATGAGCTGGAGAGGAGCAACGAGGCTGCACCAAAGAGAGGCCTTGAGAGATACGCTGGGGGATGACCTGGAAGAGGAGCGCAATCCACCGCAAGCCCTACCTACCTACCTACCTACCTGCCTGCCTGCAATACCCCCCTGTCGTTGGAGAGACGCGCTGAACGGAGGGAGACGGCTCCACCCCAGGAAGAGGAGCAGGTGTGCCGAGCCAGCGCGTGACGGCCGCGGATACGCGACGGAGGTTTTCCCGCCAAAACCGCGAGGGGTGCTGCGGCCTCCGATTTTGCCTTCCTCTCAAGCAATCAACCTCGAGCCATTACCTGCCTGCAATATCCACCGTGTGAGTGTGAACGTCCTGTCCTACTCGTTTGTCTTGGGGATTAAGTAAATGAAATAGAATAAGTTAACAATGCACTGTGTGACTGCTCTTTTCCATCTATTGCTGTAAATAATATTGGTCGCTCTAAAATATTGCTTGTGTGTGTATAATAAATCTGTTCTTCCTCCAAACTCTGTCTTTCTTCTCTCTTCTTCTCTTTCGGTCGCTTTAGAGGTTTCCCAATTGAATATCTGTAGCGCGATTAGTCAACGTTCGGTTGGAATCGGGTTCTAATCGGGGAGTAACTGTTCGGACGCGGTTAAATACACCACCGCTCGGTAAAATAACATCCAAAAACCGTGTCCGTAACAATTGGTTGTCAGGAGGTGGGATTCGAACCTGGGACTAAATTTATTTAGCCCAAATTTTGGACACCAATTGTGTTAGTCCGTAACAATTGGTGTCGAGGAGTCGGATTCGGACCCGGGACTAAATTTGTTAGGCCCAAAGTTTAAAAAAAATTTTTTGGTCAAAATTACGAGCTGCCGAAATTGTGTTGTTTTATAAAACCCGAATTTTGAGATCGCGCCATGGACAATCAAGGCGATCGGATGTCGGTGGGGGAGATAGACGGGTTAGGGGTAACCCAGGAACCAGGGGAAATGTATGTGGAAGAAAGGGAGGAGGAGAGCAATGAGGAGGCGGTTGAGGGGGTGTCAGACGCGCAAAATGGCGCTCTCGCGCACGTGGTATCAGACGCACAAAGGGGCGGCTCGCACGAGCGCGGGGTAGCCGCGCCCGCTGCGCAAATAGCGGGAATTGATGTGCGGGACCTCATGGCGCAGATTAATGCAACCATACTAATGGCAAATATGGGGCTAGAAGCAAAAATGGATGCTCAGAGTGAGCGATTAGAGGGCCAAATGGGGGTAATGAGGGACGAAGCGAGGGGTACCGGTAAGGAGTTAGACAAGAAATTTGAGGGGTTAGACAATAATTTTAAGGAGTTAGACAAGAAATTTGAGGGATTAGACAATGGGATAGAAGGGGTGAAAAATGGGTTAATGGGGGTAGAAAACAGAATGGCCGCTCAAGAGAATCAGTTAGAGGGGGTGAAAAATGGGTTAATGGGGTTAGAAAATAGGATGGAGGACAAATTGCGGGAAATAGGGGAACAATCCGCCCGGGAAATCGAACAGATGGGGAACCAGATGGAGGAAATACGACGAGGGGTGAGTGAGGAGGTCTCGGGGCTGCGCGAGGAGGTAAAGCGAGGCGAAAAGCGTATAGAGAAAGAGGTGAGAAATAATACGGCAAAGTTACAAGGGGGAATAGAAGATCTGACGGAGGAGGTGGAGCAGCTGACAGAGGGACAAACTAAGTTAGTGGAGCAGGTTCAAAAGAACACTGCGGTACTAGGAGGGTTAAAGGCGACACAAAAAGAAATTAAAAACGAATTAATAGCGACGCAGAGGCAATGTCAGATGGTACGAGAGGAACTGACAATGAGGGTGGAGGAGGTGACAGAGATAATGGAGACGAAGGACCGGGAGGTAAGGACGCACGTAGAAACGGTCACGGTAGCCTTAGAGGACGAACTTGAGGAGACGCACCGAGAAATAAAAGAGGTTAAACAAAAATTAGAGGAAGTGGGAGAAGAGGTGAGTGAAATTAAGAAGGGACGGACAGAAACTAAGAGGGAGATAAAGGAGGAAGTCATGGAATATGTACAAGGTCTGTGTTCAAATCATGATGTGATGCTCACTAACCAAATAAAGAGTTTGCAGGTGGCAAAGGAGGTGCGGGGACGAGGTGCCAAGGTGAGTGGCAATGTACAAGATGTGAGGAAAGCTTCAGTCGGCTTGGGGATTGGTTTGGATCCGGGTGTTCGTGAAAGGCCGTTGGTGAGGTGTGCGACAGGTCTGGTGTGCGAAAAAAGAGGTGTGCGAGAATGTCCGACCATGGGGTGTGTGAGGAAAAAGTGCACGCCGAGGAGTGAGTGTGCCGTCAAGAGTGAATTGGTCGAAGCGCGTGTGCGAGGGAGCACAGGGAAGCGCGGTGTGGTGAGTGTTACAGAGGATGTAACGAGAAAGTGTACGTCTGTGGTGAGTGTTACGGAGGAAGTAACGAGAGAGTGTACACCTGTGGTGAGTGTTACGGAGGAAGTAACGAGAGAGTGTACACCTGTGGTGAGTGTTACAGAGGATGTAACGAGAAAGTGTACGTCTGTGGTGAGTGTTACAGAGGGTGTAACGGGAGAGTGTGCGCGAGAAAGGTGTGTAACGGACGGGTGCATGAGGAAAGAGTGTGCCGTCGAAAGTAAGGGTGAGTGCGCGACCGAGAGTGGAGGTGAGAGTAGTGAGAGTGACAAGGAGAGTGAGCTGGTTGTGACAGGTGAGCGAGGATGTACACCTGGGATGGAAGGATGCACACCTGGAATGGTAGAGCGTGTGTGGGAAGGCACATTTGAGTTGGTGGTGAGGCACGTGGTTGGGTGTGCGAATGAGGGCACACCTGTGATTGTCACAGAGGAAGTGACCGAGGAGGGGGCGCGAAGAGGTGTATTGGTGAGGTGTGCGAGCAACGAATGTGTGCCAAAGTGTTCGGTGGTCAGGTGTGTGACCAAGGCTGTGAGTGGAATGGGTGTACCGAGGTGTGTCAGGAAAGGTACGAGGAGAATGGGAACAGCTGCATGTATGAGCAAGAAAGGGGTAGCGTATGCTTGTAGGAATCCAGGTGAAGCGTCGACGATAACTGGGTTAAAGGTTAGAACGACTTATAGCCGACTCGGGCCCTCGGTGCGTGCCGGGCTTCGCGTGCCGCGAGAACCAGCGGGGATCCGAACCACAGCGGTTTCGAAAGAACCGCCGTGCGCGATCCACGCTGGGCCTCGCTTTGAACGGCCGCGGCCGGGCTCCACTAGGCGGAGCGGGCGGCTGGATAGGAAGGGTCGCTATGGCGACCACGTTTTGTTGAGACGTGCCGGCAGGTCGAGATCGGGACATTGGATGGCTCCACGCCGAGGTGATGCGTGGGATCTCGGCCCGGGTAAGCCCCCGTCCCTGCCCCGAATGCGGGACGTATCCAGCCGCTGGCACAAAACGACCCGCGTTCATTGCTCGGCTGTACGAAGCCGGGCTGTAGATGTGAATTGGCGCACCGAGAGGATGTAATAAGTAGACGGGTGATGGTGATAGTGATAATAGTGATTTAAAACGAAATTTAGAAAAGTGAATAGAATTGGCAGTAAATGGAAAATTTTTGAATTGTTGGATTTGGACGAGCGAAATTGGTAGTGAGAGACCCCCGATGTGGTGGGATGGCAAATCCACCATCCCTCACAGGTGGGGGCAAATGCGCAATAGTTTATGGGGTGGCTATGACAACCGAGCCAGGGAGGGCTTGGATAATGATAGGGATCGAGAAGAGATTGACATTAGGTAACGTTAAGTTTAGTTAGTGACTGATACCTGTAGTGGGGACGCAGGTAGATTAGTGTGGATTATAATGACGTGGGAGCGCAATAGTTTAAAGGGACGACTGGGAAGCGCAAGTTTCAGAGGGGAGAAGTTAGCTGAGATGATGCCGTGTGTGTGAGGATTGAACGGGTGAGAATGGAACAGGTGTGATTGCACAGGTGTGCAACTGAACAGGTGTGTGGAGCAGTGTATGAGTGAGTGATGGTGATTGTGTATTGTGATGACCAAGTGGTCCAGGAAGAAAGGAGGGTGCAGGTGGCACCAGGTAGGATTGCACAGGTGTGCAACGACAGGTGAATGAAGAACAGGTGTATGTGGCTGTATGGAATAAATGGTATGGAGTAGTGAAATGGATGGTCGTGGAGTGAGAATGGTGGAAATTGTGGAGTGGAGTGGATGGTGCGAAGGTGTGAATGGGGGAAGAGTGGACCCCCATCGCGGATACCCGGGGCGGGTAGTGTAAGTGTTAGGTAGAGGGTATAGGTAAATTGTAGTTGGATATTGGCATCTGTGGTGCGGGTGACAGAATGGTATGTGGATGGGTGCGTTGGTGTTGTGGAAATGGCTGGGCGTGTAGCCTGTTAGTGTGTGTAGTTGGTTTGGGCACTCCACCACTGTAAGGATGTCGGCCAGGTGAGGCCGCAGGTGGGCTCTGGGAGCCGGTAGTAGTTGTTGTGGATGGGGCCCGAGGATCCGGAGGACGGACCCGGGTAGCCCAGTGCCAGAGGGCACCATGGGGTGACAGAGCCAGGAGAGGGGCTGTCCCCAGTTAGTTAGGTTAGGGTGAGGAGCTAGGTAAGCTCGGGTGGCAACTACAGTGGTGGAGGTGTGCAGGTGTGTAGACCTGTTGGGAGAGGTACACGTCGCAGCCCAGAAATTGTGCTAGAGCACCGGGAGATGAATCGGGGGAGTGAGACCCCAAAATTGAGGAGCACCACAGTTTGGCCAATGGGAATTGGTTATTAGAACCCATAGTGTAAGTTGGCCAATGAATTGGCAGGGAAAGACCCCGGGTAGTGTAAAGTGTGTTACAATCATTTAGAGGATAGTTAGGATGAAGGATCTCCTCACACCATCTGCATCCACTCACCTGAGGTGACAGGTACTCCACACCATGCCATGTTTTGATTATTTTTTATGATGCAAATGTTTGGATTGTGAGACGCATCATGACGTGGGTGTGACATTGTGCTTTGATGTTCCATCTCTGCCTCCTTATGAGGATTGATGATGAATTTGATGATGGCAAATTTTGAAGTAGAGGGATTGTGGTGACGAATTTGGTATAAGGGAAATATGGGGAAGACGTGACAGTAGTGACGAATTTGTAAATGGGTAGATTTTGTAAATATGGGGTAAGAGCAAGGGTAGTGTAGGTGACAGGGGGGTGACGTACGGTAGGGACGAGCTTTCTCACTTCGCCCTCCGTACGCATTTCACCTTGCATTGCCTTGTTTGACGTGTACCCTTGTGACCTTACCCCTCGCTCAATTGTCTTTCTTTTGTCTCCCACATGACCTGTGCGCCATTGGGTGCCGAGGGGAGCGTGCGTGAGGTGGCCATTGTGCGCCCGAGATTCCCAGAACCAGCACGCATTGCGTTGATGTACCACTTTATGGACCGCTGTTCGGCGGCCAAGTACCACTTGATGGACCCCAGGTTCTGGGGCAGGGCACCTCTGTTGGAAACCGGCCATAGTGGCCAGGGAATCTTGCTTGCGGACCTCGGTAAGGTGGCACCTATGCCAAACAGGTGGACCACCCTTAGTTGGCCCCTGAGGCCCTAAATAAAAATGGACACAAGTTGTGCTTTTTTTTAGTATGTCCAAATAGGCCGCATGAAGCCAGAAGACGTCGGGAAGAACATCGGCCCAGCAGAGAAGGAGAAGACCACCACCAGTTGTTTTGTTGTGTTTATTATGAACCATGGTAACCGCACCGGATGGTGTTTTTGGGTGCTTTGTGGTGTTTGGGTGCTTTTGGGTGCTTTGGTGGTATTGGTACTGGTGCATCGATGCAATGCGTGCTGTCTCCTCCCTCCCAACAGGAATTTCTTTCTCTTGTTCCCTAAAAAGAAAAGAAAAACACACAGGTCCTGGGTTGCGTTGTAAATAAGAAATCACGTCATTGTAAATAATGCTCCCCACCGTAAATGTATAGTTTCAGAATAATTCCGTAATTCGGTTAGCTGTGGGCTTGAGTCTGTTAGACAGGATGCAATGCAATAGGGGGACATACTTATTTGTGTTTTAAAATTGTCACACTCAGGGTCAGGTTAATTGTAGAGGGAATTACACCTACATGTCACACTCAGTTAAGTCTAGTAGGCCCGAGGACGTGCCTGAAGAAAGGAGGGTGCAGTGTAACGATTTTGAGAAGTGTAACGGGTTTTGAGAAGTGTAACGGGTTTTGAGGAGTGTAACAATTTTGGAGGAAGGGTAACGGATGTGAAGAGTATGGTTTTGGTATGGTAACATCCTGGTAATGTAAATAATGGTCGCAGCCGTCCTCCTAATTAATTTCATAGAACATACACGCAGGTCACGATATATCTTTTAAATAGTGTATTTCCTTATTCCATGTAGGCTAAGTATGTGTTTTCCACTAGATTGACTTTGCATTGTATCAAACAAAATAAGCGTAGGCCCTTCCAATTTCCCCAAAACCTCCCTTCCAATTGCCTTCCGCATTTTGGCTGGTTTTCTTCAAACCACCATTGGCCACGAGGTAAGGTTGGGGAAGAAAGGCGTGTCTCCACCTCGTCATAAGAAGCAAGGAGTGAACCAGCCCTAACAGCCAATCAACACCGCGGTGAGTGACCCGGTAGGCGCGCCCTCGGAGTCGGCGGCTTGATTTCGCTGGAGGTGATAAAAGCGACTGCAGGGGACTGCTTTACGAGTCCAGATGAGAGATGAGCTGGAGAGGAGCAACGAGGCTGCACCAAAGAGAGGCCTTGAGAGATACGCTGGGGGATGACCTGGAAGAGGAGCGCAATCCACCGCAAGCCCTACCTACCTACCTACCTACCTGCCTGCCTGCAATACCCCCCTGTCGTTGGAGAGACGCGCTGAACGGAGGGAGACGGCTCCACCCCAGGAAGAGGAGCAGGTGTGCCGAGCCAGCGCGTGACGGCCGCGGATACGCGACGGAGGTTTTCCCGCCAAAACCGCGAGGGGTGCTGCGGCCTCCGATTTTGCCTTCCTCTCAAGCAATCAACCTCGAGCCATTACCTGCCTGCAATATCCACCGTGTGAGTGTGAACGTCCTGTCCTACTCGTTTGTCCTTGGGGATTAAGTAAATGAAATAGAATAAGTTAACAATGCACTGTGTGACTGCTCTTTTCCATCTATTGCTGTAAATAATATTGGTCGCTCTAAAATATTGCTTGTGTGTGTATAATAAATCTGTTCTTCCTCCAAACTCTGTCTTTCTTCTCTCTTCTTCTCTTTCGGTCGCTTTAGAGGTTTCCCAATTGAATATCTGTAGCGCGATTAGTCAACGTTCGGTTGGAATCGGGTTCTAATCGGGGAGTAACTGTTCGGACGCGGTTAAATACACCACCGCTCGGTAAAATAACATCCAAAAACCGTGTCCGTAACAATATATCTATATATATCTATATACTGAAATGCAAAAGAAACTTACCACCTTTGAAACCTTTAAATATCAACAATAACACTGCGTGTAATAAATGTGTGAACTTATTTGTGGACAATAGTGTCCTCGCTGTCAGACAAAACGGTCACGGATGGTCACTTGAACCTTCAATGGTCACTTCATAGCACAGCTGTTGAACAGCCATTTTGACTGTCAGTGATTAGCCAAGGGGTACGGGATGATTTTAATGAGCTGCACGTGATGTCTTGATATTGGCTTTAAAAAGGCCAGTGCAAAATGGGCATTTTGACCGAAAGATTTGACCATTTTGACCAACTTCAAAAAGACCGAAAACACAAAAGAAACTTACCA